>NC_051137.1:4977468-5165838 GCF_014839805.1 Manduca sexta | reverse complement strand
CACATCCAATGCATGGATTTGAATTGAAGGACATTTGTCGCGGCCCTAGACACTCAGTAAAGTGTGTATACTTCTTGGTTGGTAATTCACATTGAAGCCTCTAAAGGCCCGCGAATATTTCTTCTCCTTTTCTTCATCGTTCATCGTAAAGAGGGTACGTATCCCTGTCCAAAATATTCCCTCCCAACTTTTTTCGGGTCCCTGCATTTGCTAAGCCGTGGGATTCCACTATCCCATTCTCACGTTCACAAAACACCGCCACGTAACACAGAATACCTGTGACGCGGCGATTTTAAAATTAAAATTGATTCTGTAGTTTAATTCTGGTGAAAGAAACACTAAATATTAATCTGAATAGAACTTCATATTTACCAGTTAGTACTTTTTAAACCAATGAGTGGCTTCTGCGTGATACGGCAACTACCTAAAAACAAAAATTACAAAAATATTTTTTTAAAGTTCTATTATTTCTCATTGCAGTTAATTTTTTGCAAAAATTTATGAACAGACATGGAAGTTTACGATTTTATTATATTTATAGACTATAGATAGACAAATATATCTTTGATCTGCTTATGTAATCTTCAATGACACTGACTCATGAGGGCTTTAGTATAGCATAGATAATTGTATTATTATATTATTCAGAACATCTAAAGAATTCAGTTATACGATAACGCGATAATGCCAAAAATAATCATAAAATTTTGGATATAATATATAAAAAAAGAAGTGAGTTTGGTTATGATATTTTTGGCCGTAATTTAGAACATTTGATAAAATCTGACACTAATCTATACATATTAAAATAAATGTCTACATGTGTGTTCCCTATGGACTCCAAAGATTAGAGCGACATGAATGTTTTTTTTTAGGTTAATTTATCTACAGATTTGCCTAACGAGTGAATTTGTGACGTTTGGTAGCGATCGGACTGTCAAAGTTATCTGGCTAAAGATAATTAATTACTGTTATTAGGAGCCGGTATGGTTCGCTATTTATATTATTTTTATTATTTCATACATACCACAAAATATTATGTAAAATGCAATTGTTGATTTGTACTAAATTCATTATATAAAATACCTACTTAACAATACAAAAAATACAAACATAAAAAGTATCACGCCTCTATCCCAGAGGGGTAGGCAAAGATTATGGATTGCCAGTTGGCACGATTCTGGCATACTTCTCTCGCTTCCTCCACCTTCATCAATCTTTTCATGCATTTCCGCCGACTCAGGGTATTTTTGACCTGCCCTTTACTAAGAATGTCAGATATCTAACATTTATTATTACGTAATACTGTATTTCAATCGCGAAGGATTCATATAACCCGATTCCTGTTGGTTACCCTTTTGTAATTTATGTTAAATGTAATTATCATTAGAACAATTTGCCTGCTGCATTTATGCATACATAGGCATATATTGTGTAGGGTACCTTTCTGAAAACTTTAAACTTCGCTACTGCTGTAAATATTTTTGGATACATTTTTATGATATAGAGCAAACTTGAATAGGTAATAAAACGATATAGTTTTACGCCAGAAAAAGGCAGCAAAATATCAAAAAATTATTTATATTCTCTATTTGATTATTCTTATTCCTTTTCAT
The DNA here is from genome assembly GCF_014839805.1 of Manduca sexta. Classification (NCBI taxonomy): domain Eukaryota; kingdom Metazoa; phylum Arthropoda; class Insecta; order Lepidoptera; family Sphingidae; genus Manduca; species Manduca sexta. The sequence goes on along the minus strand of NC_051137.1, from coordinate 5,164,222 downwards.
CACAAAAGTATAGCTTACACTGTGTGGAACGCAACCATCGCTGCATACACCGAGGAGCACTTATTTGGCGTTTATAAAATATGATATTAAAATGGCAAAAGTTGGCGAGTGCTTCACTCAAATACGGCAGTGGAAGTTTTATAACTGAAGATAGCCAAGCGGTATTTTCCTATGCAATACCTACCGTATTCTTATTACATTGCATATAAATACTAGCTTTGACTATTTTAGAAGTACTAGTAAGTTTAACACTTAGTGATTCCTGGTTTGCCGACGTTGTATGTAATGTAAACTTAACTTATGTATGTTGTGCAAACTTCATAAATAACGTTCATTTCAAACAATATGGAGAGCAGATGTTTTATCCTTTCGTTTTATTTTCGAACGTGTTATGTCTTGATCGTAATGTCGCTTCGGCGTAAATTGAGTTTATATTTTATTACAAATAATTCAGAAGGTTAATGCGGGTCGTCATACGGTATGAAACATCGAAAAGGTTTTGGATATTTAAATCTGGTATTTCAACTTCACAGCCATTACACGAAAAAAGTGGGTGACTGCCTCGGTGGCGTAGTTGTACAGCATGCGAGGTACGGCAGCGCTTTGAAATCTCGGGTTCGAAGTCGCGCAAAATGATATTTGGGTTTTTCTGTTCAGTATCAGCTCGGAGTCGGGAATTTGTGCCCGATATAGCGATAGGCTCTTCCCCTACCACATCATGGGACGAAACATACTTGGCGAAAAGAGAATGCCCTGGTTGGGCATCTATACCCCTTCGGAGATAAATGCGTAATGTGTGTTGGTTTGTATTTTTGGTGTTTTAGTCATCGTTTTGATTATTTGTGTGTTGGGAACTATGGCCTCATAAAAACAGTTTTTGTGTGCAAATGTAAGATACAATTAAACCAACTGTAAAATCTATATCGTTCTCTTGAATAAAACTCCATTCGAGCACACAAATGTAAACAAGTTAGTTCAATTTGTCTAAAACAAGCAAGCGCCGTGATGCACCGAATCCAAAGAAAAGTGTTCTTTGTCTTAAATCTTTTACGGAGAATGAAATGCATTTCTTTTTAGTCATTCTGTTTCGGGTTGGGGTTCTTTATGCAATGCACTCAGATATTGAAGCGCTTCCAATATTGTTTTTAAGCTCGTTGTGCTTCCGTTATCGAAAGATATTGTAAATATACTTATATAACAGACTGTCAAAATTGCGAGATTACCTTTTCACAGGATAGTTAATGTTCCCAGATTTTTATTTTATGATGATTAAAGTTTATTTTTGGGTCTAGGACATTTATTTATTACTAATATGAGGTTAAAAAATAAAAATGTGTACTTAAGTAAATAATACGATCAAAATTTATTTATATTTGGGTTTAATTTGTTAAAAGCCTACCCAATTGCCAGGAATTAGTACAAAAATCCTGTCGAAGATTCTTGTTGAAATTCCTTTCAACTAAAACGAAATGTTTGCATACAAAATACTTGATCGCACCGCAAACATGCAACGTTTTGGTTGCAAATCACACTTCATTTAAATACAGCCGTGGTCCAGAAACGAGCTTGGCCACAGCTAAATTAGGTTTCGTATAGTCAATTTAAATAGAGCAAATTAAACACTTGATTAGGTACAGCTCAATTTTGTTCTTTATAAAAACGTAACAAAAAATATTCTGATGTGATTAGCTGCAATTTACAGCAGTTTTGTTTTCATACCTACACGTTTTTGTCTCGTGGGTTTTAGGGTTTTAGATAGCTTGAATAAAGGATTTAAGATAATATATTTATAAAATATATTTGTATGGTTATCTTATATCATACGCCAGGCATAAAGCGTCTCATCATATTGAAGAGCGAAAATATTTTCAAATGTTATAAAATAAATTGATACTCATACTAATATAACAGGACATAATGATATTATGTTACGATTTTAATGGGCTGCTTTGTATCAGAATACAAAGATTTTATGCCTTTTTACCATAGATATTAAGTTACTTTTGGATACATTAAATAGATTTTATATGTTTTTTGTACTTACTGTTAAAAATACCCATTCATATATAATGTTACGTTTAAGTGTTAATATCACATCGTCAGTCGATATTTTATCATTGATATGACTTGTCTGACGCATCACTAGTTGATTTCAACAGTTGTCGATGTCGAAATCGATAGTCTGTGATACAGGTCTGAGGTGGCTATTCGAATAGGAACTCTCGGCAAAGAAGAAACTAGAAGTGAGCTATAATAAAGTAATTCCAATTGATTGTGATTATTGTTACAGAATCCTCCTGAGCATTTTACAATATAGTTCATAATATTATGTATAACTTACATAGGTACCTATGAATAAAATAATAGAACATTTTATACAACGGCTAAAAATGCAACAATATTCAAATATGTTGATTGTATTGTGTATTTTATTTGACACGGGTGACATAAAGGCGGCTCGGGGCGTAGTGTAAAAAACGAATACCAAATATCTTTCTACTTTCAGGATGTGAGCTTTGAAGGGTTTATCGATTCTGTTCCGTGTGAGTTTAATTATAGCTTGAGCAGTAAATAAATACTTGCTTCGGAGACGCCAATTTCGTTTTTTTGTTTTACAGTCGTTTATTTTTCACGTTGTTTAAGTACAAGAAATTATTTTTATATTCTACCTCAACATGGTGTGGTTTTTTATTCTCCTGGTCAGTATGTATTCCGAATTTAAAAAACTACTTTATTAAAACGTTTTCTATATCTAAGTGTAAGTAATATCATATTTGAATTTAAGGAATTATAATCAATCAGATTTTACGCATTAGAGCAGACATTTCGTCACGCATTGTAATGCCACGCCCTTATTTTCGACGATGAATAAGGAAATCTCTAGCCGACAGACGGGACGGTATGAATATTTATTAGGGACTAATATTATAACGAAAAATTGGTTTATAAATTAGTTTTTGTCAATATTATATTGTTGTTTTTGTCATCTATTCAATTTTAAATGTTGTCTACATTCTAATTAAGTCTTGTTGTACCTAGTTAAAAGCATAGACCAAAACATTATGTTGATAAACATGAAATACTTAGAAGAAGCGGATTAAGGAGTCCTCTCAGAAGTTTTATACGAAAGACCTTGACATTTACGATCGTATTACTTCAATTAACCTTTAACCTAATGGTGAATAAGCAAATCAAAGTAGTTCCAATATGAAATACCAACTAGGAAAAAGTTGCATTGTTTTAATTTTATCTATATATATATGTCGGAGGAAGCTATGTTGATTGTTGTTTGTGTGCATAAAGCACAATAATTGTTAATCTAATTTTATTTGATTTGTTACATTTTCTATTACTTAAAACCTTACGCCTTAGCCATAATGTAATAAAAGTTTATTTAAAAATTATACTTTACGAAACGACCAATCAGAGCAAGGTACGTGCCTCGAGCGGGGTCGAGGCGCCATCTTTACTATTCAGGTAGGCCATGAGTGCTTTTTACATTCGTTGGAGGATTCATGATAGTGACTGATCGAGTTGGATCGTTGAGAATATTTGTTGGTTAAAGTAAGATCGGAGCCCTGAACCCGCTGCTCGGTCTTAATTGTCTACTTTTCTATCGTCATTATTGTAAAGTGACAAATATTGTTAAATTTAAATTCAAATATAAAAATATCTATGATCATTGTGTTTTGTACTCGCATTTTACCCTGATGACGCCCACTAGTCTGCAACCACTAATGATGATGTCGACGGGAATAATGCTTCTCCGACATATATAAAAATTAATCCCTATTTCCCTTGGTCACGCCATCACGCGTGGACGGCTGGACCGATTTCACTATTTTTTTTTTGTTGTATTTGTTATTGTCAGCAGAAGGTTTTTATGAAAGAAAAAAATCAAAAAACTGCGGGGAAAATTAGGAAATTTAAGAAAACTTAACAAAAATATTAATTTTATATAACTGTCAATTGTTTGAAATAACTGTCAGCCATTGACAGAATGCGTGCTGCAAATCTATAGTTAAGACAGGACAATGTCTGTCGGGTCAGCTAGTATGCAATAATTGCTATTTAGATTCAAACGGTTTAGATAGAACTTTATTTATTTATACGTAATATTTTATTTTCCATGTTATATATTAGACTATAGTCGTACTGATAAAAAGGAATGACACGACTAACGATATCTAGCAGTAACACGAGCGCTACAAAACTTTGTTAGCAGCGTCACTGGAGTGTAGCTCCGACGCCCAGGTAATTAGTTATTTATATCTTGAATGTGTTATAATTATTTTGTTTATTAGTTAGTACCCAGTTGCTTAGTTATATAACTTGGAATTGCTGATTGCTACAATTACTTTTATAATTATTAGTAGCCAATGCTAAATATATTATTATAATATAAAATACTAGTCCAATGGTCGATATTCACTCGTCCAATCCAATATATTTGTAACGTATATTATATGAGTACATAATATTTTTTTACACTCTTTCTCTTTCTGAACTATAAATACACTAAATCTCACTCTCCTCTGTTCGCTCAATGTACTTAAACAGGGCTCAAACTTTTTTTTTACGTATTAATATATAGATTATTTTATTAATTATACATAAACAGCATTTTATTTTCACAGAGCAATGCATTAATAGAGTTTACGGGTAAAGCTTCAATTTTCGAAAAGACTATCTATCGCACACTACTTTGCTACAAGATGGTTTTCGAAGCAAATTCTCGACGAACAATAGTTTGCAAGACATAATTGACACTGAAATTCACAGACTTCAAACGTTCGATCGGTGATTGGTCAGTCGACCGTACTTTGCCTTCTCCTATGTTAACCTGCTAGCGTCACTAAAGCGAATTTATTCACTCACACTTTTATTGTCGTAACATTATATCCCAGAACTTAAATAGAATATGCAACCTGCGGGAATTCACAGAAATGGCCCATAGATGTATTAAAATCAATTGTTAAGATTAATAATTAACTTCTTTGTCTATATAACATCGCATATGTATTGTATCTGTTATAGTAATATACGTATAAATAATAAATAAATAATTGACATTGAAATTCACAGACTTCAAACGATCGATCGGCGATTGGTCAGTCGACCATACTTTGCTTCTGTTGTTAACTTCTCACTTGCTAGCGTCACTGAAGCGAATTTATTCACGGCTTTATTGTCGTTGAAGCTAAAATGCCGTTGGCTAGAACGTTCAAGCGAGAACTGTAAACGTTGTAAAAACGACGCTTCTATGCACAGCCGATGCAATATCCAGGTGAGTAAAGCTAAGTGATTTTCGACTGTAAAACATACCTTATGTATTTGAAAATGTTATATATTTCTTTGATTGTAGTCATTATTCTTTTGATTGATTTACGTGGAATTTAATTGGGTTATAATGTATCTCAGTGTCACGTTTCGAACTCAGCACAATAAGTTAAGGTATTGATCATCATGCGCATTCTTTTCAATAAAGATATTTACATCTTTTCCATTTAACTTCAATCCAGTAGAAATTGATGCAAAAACACAATGTTCATCCAAACAATATTCAGGCAATTGAACAGCTGCCACTAAACACAATATCTCAATTTTATAGGGCTGTCTGTCGAATCTACGGTAACTTTATAAAGCTGCAATTAAACGGACACATTTTATTATGAAAGCCGATGGAATAATTATGTTGAAATTCACTGAACACGGCACGTTCAGATCATTTATATTTGCGTATTATATATTTGTCTGTTCTCATCCCAAACGGCTACATATTATACACATGTACAAGGGAAAATATGTTTTTTTTGTTGTCTTAGTTGTGCACGAATAACATATGCTAGGTAAAGTACCTATGATTTCAATTGCACAAGCGTGTATATAAAAAAAAGTTCAGCAAATATATATATAATGCTTCTTCACACTGCACAAACATGTCTACGTATTTCACTATTCAAAAAGTAGATCTTGAATTAAATTAAAGTAGACAAGGGTTACGTAGGTTCTATAATAATATATGTAGAAAACATACATTCTGATGCGTGTGCAGCCCTAACCGTTCAGACGCGCAGTAGCAAGTAACGCGATTATAAGCGGCTGATTGAGTCTCGCTCAGTGTTACTGTATTATCGCCGTGTAACAACATTGTCCGCGTGTCTGCTTCTATTGGATTTGCAAGTCTATGGAACTGTCTATATGTTTAAGGTATAATGTCTCATTAAACTGAAGATTGCTATCAACACTTGTCTCACATTCTTGTACACTTTTTGCTTAACTACCGCGTCGCATAGTAAACATATTTTGTATTCCATATAAACAATTTGACGAGGCTTTAGCTACAGAGAAGCAAAAAGACAAAAACCCTAAGACACAAATGAATTTATTTAATTCTTTAGCTATGTACCTATGTAATTTTTATTAATAAAGGTTCATAAAAAAATCATTAGTAACACGGACTCCTCTGTAATGTCTTGGATCTTTTAAAAAAGGAATTAAACATGTGGCCAAGCATGTCTACCTTCCACCACTTGTACTTTCCTACTAAGAAAGTATACTGTTGCGTAAATAAAGATGTGAACTGAATCTGTTTATTGTTTGTCCATTGATATTGACGAAATTTATCTATCAAGTAAATATCTGTGGCCATCATAAAACACGCAATTAACTGCTTGATAGCTTCCTTCTGGTTCATCGTGCATACTTTGTCTGTCAATGTACATATCTAAATTTAGGGCGTCGCTACACAGAACAGACAACGACAAAATAACATTTTTAAATTATATGAAATTTACGCTATGGTTTTCGGTTTGTTATACTAAATTGTAGGAAAACGTGTATAAAGAAGGCGGTGCAAAATCCTCGTGTGTTTTTATTCTACAAACTTTATAATGTACAAAGTGTATAATTTAGCCGAAAACACTCTGAAGCTTGAAGTGACAGGCGTTATTTTATCACTGGTTACATGAGCTGAGATTATCCAGAGTTGGTTGCCTTTAGTAGGTTCGATTTATTTATTATTAATGTTATAATTACGTGGTTAATTTTAAGGGGTGTTCATTTTGTATCTAGGTCAAACGAATCACAGAGTACAACATGGAATATTTTTGGTAGAAACGACATTACGGCTATCTTACAAATCAGTAAGAAATTTTGATGTTACATTTAAATTTGTAAGCATTAATATCTTTAAATATTATAAAACAAAATGCCCTTTTCTGTATGTGCCTATGTTATCGATTTTCTCAAAATCTATCAAACAGATATTTATGAATTTTTTTATGGAGATAGTTTAAGACTCTGGGAAGGTTATAGGCTACTTTATATCCAGGGAAAATATATAGCGGGAATTTTATCCCGGAAAACTCCTTCACGCGGGCGAAGCTGCGAGCAAAAGCTTACGAGAAATTTAAATCTCAGACAAAACATTGCCGTAGATAATTAATTAGTGATGTTTATTGTTATATTGAGCTGTTGTCTTCTGAAATATCCATTTTATTTCAATGGCCTTTTAAAAGCAAACCATCTGTGCGTTCTCTATAAGCAATAATATACACGTTTATTATAAATATTTATAACAGTGCCATTGAACGAATATGGATAAAGTCGATAGAGACTAATAAATCATTCTAGTTCACGTTGCTCATATCTTATACGATAAAACGAACAATTATACAGATGCAATAAAACTGTTATTAGCACGCAGATGTTGTGGAAAACATGTCATTGGTCAAGGCGAGGCGTTATTAATCACAATCAACATGCTCTGCAAACGTTAATGCGCAAAATTAAATTAAGTACGCTGAACGTAATAAGACATAAACAAACGAGGAAAATGATTCGCTGGCTTGAGTTCTTTCAACTTGGAAATAGAAATAATTTTTATCATAATAAAGAACACTGGACCTGAGGGTTAAGCTCTTTACACACGAAGTTTATTAAATAAGCTGACGATGCGCATTTTTGATGAGCGCGTTGCTTGCGCGTCATCAGCACGTACCTATTAGCAGATTGTATGTGTTTATTGCGCGCTTATATATATAACGCGCACCAAACGCGCGTCGCGTTGCGGCGCGTCCATATCGACGTATCTGACCATTCGTACTAATACAAACGCAAGGATTCTGTGAAAAGGTTTCAACTTGTCGATTGCCGTGCGTCTGCCGGGAGTTCTATTCGCGGTCAGCGAGGGTAGCCAGCTCGTTTTAAAAAACGTCGCATGCAAAGGCCTTAGTTAAATGTAGTTGTATAATATGGGCTAACGAGAGACATTGTATCTTTCGAAAGCATATTTATGGCGTTTATAAGTATGAATATCACTTTTGCGTTTCTGCTTAATCCTATTGAATTTAAAGGTAAGTAAGCACTTTCTCGGATAGTAGATGGTCAACACTGACGGTGCCAAAGACTCAACTCATGTGTGAATTTAAAAAAGGAATGGAGATTAACAGATGGATGGAATTGTTGGGCCATTTTTGTATAAAGAAATGGGGAATCAAGCCCTCGCTTGAGCAACTCTCTGACAGCCCATAAATAGTTGCCACTTACTTTGTAGCGCGCTCACCATTCTCATTCATTATTTAAGATATAATGTCATGTAACAACTTACACTTGTTACAATGTCTGCCAAGTAGTAACGCGGCAATACAATTATTAATGTAAGTTACATGAGTATTTCTCAAAATAAATGTACGTAACGAAATAGTTTCATTCATTTGACAAACAAAAAAAGACATGAGACAAAAAATTAGTAACAATATTTCGTAAAAACAATTCCGTTATATAGTATATCACATTTATTTTGAGATATACTCACATACTGTTACTTGGCGGAATCTTTAGAAATAGACATAATTGCGTACGTCGGAAATCTCAGCGATCGTACGTAATGCAATTACAGCTAAACTGCCATCTCATGCCAGTATACTATGAGATTCAGGTCCTACCCTTTTTCGAGCTTACCTATTCACGCTGTAGACTAAATTACCCACAGATTTAGCGCTTTATAAATATATTAGGTCAACTTTCAAAGGTAAATTCTTTTATAATTTTGTTTATATTAATCAAGAATTATTTTTTATTTGGCTGTCTATACATACGTATGTATATACGATGATTATAGGTTAAAGTTGGAGATATTTAAAAAGACAAAAGAAAATTGTAGCCAGTGTTTCTAACACGCCCCATAAATAAATTATGATAATAAAACTTTTCTTCATTCATTGTGTTATTTGATAGACAGTTTAAAAGTCTGTGGTTATTATAGAGTCATAATTTCTTTTTATTCTAAACATACGCCAGTTACTAACTCAGTATTGATTACAATAATTATAACTACTACTAGTATTTTACAGTAAGTAAACCACGGTATTCGCAGTTCTTTAACCGCGCATATTCCACGTCAAATATGAAATAAACAATGAAACCACGTGCACGAGTGAAGTTGCGAGTGAAGCACGTGTCGTCATATTGCAGTTGTGCTGTTGTGAAGTTGCAGGGGTTTCAGTTTCCTCTTTGACACGCCACACGGCACCTAGCTAATGCGGCACTTATCAAAACAGCTCATTGTCACGTTCACAAGTGATTGGTACGATACAGCGGGATTTAATGTTGTCACTTTACGGATATACGCAAGATACAGGTGTTAGGAAATGCACTTTGAAAAAAAATTGTGAAGGGAGTATTATTAATAATATTAGTAAATTATAATATAATTTTTTAATTTACAAATTTATGTGTACAATGCACACGTGATGAACGAACTTTCTCTATATTGGAAGGGAATGAGCGCAGTTGCAGTCACGTGCGTTTAATCGTAAATCACACTTACAAAATAATTTACGATTACCACAATTTGCTTCCAACATTAAAATACGACACAAAACTAAATTAAAAACATGTTTTAATACATACCGAAGACAACTGCAAACGTCGAATCAATATACACCTTTGTTTTGATATCGCCGCTCTAGTCGGATTGCCAAAATTTTAGATGTTTCAGTTCCGAATATGTTTAATAACGCTATCATATGTTCTGTACGTGACGTCAGCGTTTGCAGTATATAGCCGTTATCAGTTTAATAATACATGTCGGTAGTGTTTATTGCTAGAGCGACGAGCTAGGTTATGTACAATGAGAGGCCGCGCGCGGCGCTTACAGCGCGGCAGGCGGTAGGCAACTGATGCGCGAAGGCGGGCGGCAAATATTTCAGCCGCCGATTGCTTACTTAAGGCGCAGCCGCACTCGGCTTACAGTTTACGACTTAATACTGGCTAACTTTGAGCTGCAAGTAGACTGTTAACTCGGAATGTCGTCCGGTGGACTTAGCGACCTATTGTCAAACTTAACGAGTGTAAAGAAGCTAAGTCAACTCGCTTTGTAGCATTTGAAATCTTTATTAGAAAAGTCAATTCAGCATCAATGGCTTCAATTCAATTCCCCCGTGATGGTAATAAAATTGAGTCAGAAAGGGAGATCTCGTGAATCATTTCATGGTCGCCCACTATAAACAAGCTATTAAAAATATGAATAGGTAAATATTTATTTACTGTATGCGTAGAACGGCCGCAGCATCACTTAATATTAAAACGCTCAGTAACCGCACTAACGTCCAATAGAGTTTTAGATTTATTTTATTTAAAAAAAAAACTTATTTTATTTATTTACCAATCCTGCGGCAAAGTATTAAAATTTTGTTTAATACTCATAGCCACTATATCCGCACTTAAGGATACAACGAGATCATTAAGTCATGCTATAACTTCATTCTATGTAATTATTTTTTTCTTATAAAGAAACTCGCGACACACACAGCTGTTTTACGTGTAACAACGTCATTTATTTAATATGTTAATGCAATCAACGTATTTACGTACGTAAAGCTTTGTTATGTTTTTAATTCGGCCATTTTTATTTTTATTTGGCGGACGTACCGTCACGACCCGTCGCCAAGTAATTTCGTTTCATGAATCCGCGATACTCTTTGTAAATATCTGTACTGTAATTGACTTTTATAAGCAATAATTTAAGATTTAAAATAAGTTGTTTACTTCCGTAGATGTTTTGAATGGATTATAAAAATAAGATAGAATACTAGGGTATTATAGGATAAATAATGATAAGCTGTTTATTAATATCAAACGAAATGCTCGAGGTATTGTTTACCTCTTAATATATTTAAAAAAATACTATTTACGTCACAATAAGCAACTGCGACTGAATTGAATTCGACGGAATAAAAAACAATTAATCTGGTCCTAATATGAGCCAGTTACGGCAAACATAAAAATAATCAGATTGAAAGTTAATTGGTCAATATCAGACCGTGGCTTATGTTATACGTGTTTTAATTTCGTATAAACCACCATGAAGAGCCGACTAAAATGTTTTCAGCTTTTTATATTTTCTTTTCGATTACGTTGCAAAAGGTCACGACTATGTGCTGAACATTACAAAAACAGGGACAGAAGACATTGAAGGAAAAATTGTGGGCGGTGAGCCGGTGTCACTAGAAAGTTTTCCTTTTCAAGTTCAAATATTTAATTATGGCTCTATGTGTTCTGGCAGCATTATAAATAGCTGGACGGTGCTCACGGCTGCACATTGTTTCGATGTTAATAAAAATATTCATGAAATGCGGGTACAAGCTGGTGAGCCTATTTTTAACAAATAATTACCGACGTAAATTTTATTAGTGAGTCATTTCATATAAAAAAATACATGTCCTTCAGTCGCAAATTTAATAATACTATATATTACATTGTTGTATTAACAATAAACTAAACAGTCTAAGCGTAAAATCTCAACAGTCAAATCAAAGCGTTGCCAGCCTTAGAAATGATAAAGAGGTGCCTTGAGGCTAGTAGAGATATATTTCTGTAGAAAGAATTACGGAACAACGAAGGACAACATTCTTGAGACGGTCCAAATATAGAAAATCACGAACTATGCCTTTGAAAATACATTAATTCTATGTTCTCGGTTATCGTGGCATTAGTTAAGCTGTGACGGTTTTCTGCTTATATATTTTAAAATTGTGTTGTACTTTGCTAACGTTAACCAATTTATGTTGGACTGCCGCTTTAGAATACAAGTAATCTGCTGTTAAAAAAACGACCAGCTAAACCAATATTCGCGTCGAGGTTAACACAAAATAGAACAGACAACAAAGTCGAAATGAAATTCCCGATGACGATTGGTGTCGAGAGAGTGGGCATTTCTCTTTTTTTTTATTTAGCGTAGCATTTGAGGTATATTCTCAGATTCTATGATATGCAATGGTTAATTAATTTATTTATTTATATTTATATCGCTTATCACAAGAATACTATTAAATATTATATACAAAATGTGTTCCAGTAATTTAAAAACAAAAGATAGTAGATATAAAATTAGAATATAATATTTATTTCAGAGAAGCCTCGTTCGTTTACATTTACGCAACATTTTCCCTTGAGCGCTTGTTCAATCAAAAAAGTTTCCTCTTTTTAATACAAAGTGTACAGCGCTCGTGGAATTGCTTTTTATAATCAAAGCTGTGTGTAATGGCTTGTAGAACTAACTGTCATTGAATTTGATGGGTTTTTGTATCAATAATTAGAAAATCCTTATTTGGGCAAACGAGTAAAATGCCTCTAAAGTACCCGATACAGGACATAAAATTATAAATATTTGACGTCTCAACTCATAAATTGCAATATCTTACGCAACAGTATTATCTCCATATATATTATGATTTGATTTATTAGCAGTTCATATTTCCACTTCCAACATATTAAATATCTCTCCGTCGTGACGTAAATTGGTTACTGGAGCTAACAACCTGCAGATTTGCACAGCTTTCGTCAGAGACGTCTAAGCAAGGTTTCATACACCAAAATAAAATTTATTTCGTAGACTTAAAATTCCAAAAATGGGTTTTATTATGTACAAAATATGACTAGCGAGAGACATTCCGTTATGGGGTGATTTATGCCAACCTATAATCTGATTGTTAATGAGTACACTTTTGCCATCATGAGACACGCTTGCTCCTATCCCTATTTCTTAAATAAAAAGTAATTATAAATTAAAATATGTAAAATACATATTTTTATGTAGTTATATACACGTCGATGTATATAACTACATAAAAAAAAATTATACTCAAATTATAAATGTGCATGTTTATAAAAATGTTTGGATGTTTGTTAGAAGTAAACGTGTAAACACCTAAACGGATTTGGAGATACGGAAAGACCATGCCTTTGATTAACACATACGCTACTTTTTATCCCGATAATTTTCTGTCCTGAAAAATATTTGAATTTTTAATATGATAATTAAGTAGATGGCGCTAGGGTCGTAGAGATAGCTCTGTGGATCGCGACATTCATTTAGGGATTTACATAGTAAGATAGGCTTTCAAAGCGGGCGTAATTGAGAGCAACACCCAGTTTATAATATTTTTATAATAAAATTGTAAGAACGTTTCAGTTACACCTAAAGATTACACACAAATAGAGCGAAGTAACAATTTATTTCGCGGTTTGCATAGTTATATTAAAATTTCAGTCCACGTACTGCGGCGGCGGTGCGACGTATAACGTAAGCCTTGTGTTAATCACCTAAGGATTTACGAAACTAGTTATCACTCTGTTTATTTTCCTGAAAATGTTTCTCTGAGGCAACTGTCACCTTATATTTACTAATTCCAGGGTCAAGATATGTATACGATTTCAATGCTAAAATCTACGATGTTAAAACGTTTGTGGTACATAGAAAGTACAATAATACTGCTCAGTTTGCCAATGACATAGCGTTATTATTCGTCGATGGGCCAATACAGTTGGGGAATCTGGCGAAGAAAGCGATCTTGGTGAATAACGACGCATGGATGTCGCCTAAAGAGAAGAACTTCAAAGTTACTGGTTGGGGTTGGACTCAGGTAATGGGGCATCTATTAACATAACAAAAGTATAATATAACAAAAGTATTCATAACTAATCAATATTGTTAGGAACTGAAGCGATTTTAATTAAAATAAAAAGAATTGTTATCGACTACAGAAATACTTTCACAAAGATTTCAATCAACCGATCGGTAGAACTGTCAGTAACCAATTACCGCGGTCTACCTTTTGTTTTAACTAAACGCGTTTTTATAGAAACAATCGTCACAACAATTATTTATCCTAACAAAATTATATTCCAAGATTGCTGTGTACGTATTCAAAAAAGTAATTCAATTTTTTTTTGTGACAAGAAGAAATCCTTTTTTCCTTTCATCTGACTTATTGTTAATAATTATTCACGATCTTAAATAAATCTTTTCAAAGTTAATACTTCCGACTTTTCATCGTACAAAGCTTTATGGCTGCGAGTATACGCTCCAAGGTTGTTATTTATTTTTAGCAATATTAATATCCGTCTTATCTCCGACTCATACGTTTTTATTATACTTATCTGTTCTATTTTAGTACGGAGGGCCGATATCAGATCTAGGTCTAATGATGACGCACTTGAAGTTCGTACCTTCGAAGGAGTGCAGCCGACTTCACAACCTGAAGATAGGGAAGGATATGTTCTGTCTATATGGCGATGGTAAACGGGATACTTGCAAAGGCGACTCGGGAGGAGGAGTCCTCTGGAAAGGGTGAGGAGGCAATGATAATATATTCAGTATGAAGTGTATGCTCAGGAGCTTGTAATTAAAATCGTAAAGAATTTGTTATGTTAGAGACTGGTAAAAAGAGGCACCGATATTAATGTCAATGGTCAAAGTGAAAATAGCGGACCCAAAAAGCGAATGAATTTTTATTTAATTTTATATTTACACTACTTCTTGCATGCGGTTAAGCTCGCGTGAAAATGCTTTTCTTGGATAAATATTTTCCCGGGATAAAAAGCAGCCTATAATATTCAGGAGTAATGTAGCTTCCTATTAGAGAAAAAAATCAAATTTGTTTTATTAGTTCCTGAGATAAGCGCGTACTAACAAACAAACTCTTTATCATATTAATATATATTCTGTATTACGCGTATAATCAGTACATATGTATTACAAGGTTGCCAGCTTTTGTATGATGTTTTGCACATTCACCATGAATGAAAAGCGAATTAAACATTCATCGGCTTTCTGTCTGCATAGTAACGTATTATGCAAATAAAATACAGGGATTATTTACAAATTGATTATCTGTAAATTAATATTTTTGCAAAAATAGGAATTAAGGCAGCCGGTTGTAAAACAGCAAAAACCTCTTTGAACACGCGTGAGAAATTGTTTTGCGCCAACCAAACATTTCAATGGGGTAGGGGCAGGTGGAAATAGATTCGTGGGGTCGGTTGCATAGGCTAACCAGGATTTTGTTGTCAAAGGAACTCAAAGATCTCCTTAATGCGCTGAAGAAGGCTTCCAGGATTTGTATTACATACTAATATGTCAATTTAGGAGACCTATAAGTTATACATACATGGATACATGCTGCACCCAGTCTCTAACCTTATAATATACAATTAATCCTAATATAAGATTAGAGACTGAGTCCAACTGTTGCCTAATATTTTTTATCAACCTGGGCTAAACACTGGGTGGTGGTAGGTTACCACCAGTGCCCCCAACATAGCCGTTTAATCGCCCCTGAGGCTATACCTACAGTTATTGTAATTACACTTTCGCCATGCAAACAAAAATAAAGTGCAAACAGTTTAACAGGAATCAAAATGAGAGTTGTTAGTAATTTCCAACAGTTGTCGAGTGATTGTGATGTGTACCATTCGAAAGGAAATTGAATGCTTGCTCTTTAGATTGGCGTTTCTGTGTTTAGGCCAACAGTTTTGCAAATGAATTGTTTGCACTAAACTATTTTATCCAATGTTAAAATCAGTTATCATCCAGTGATTTATAAATTAATGCATTCAAGATATGCATTGGGGTTTAGTAATTAGGCTTGGATTAACTGCAATCAAATTGATAATTATAAAGGATTAAGACTGCAATAAGACATAAGCGTTTTTATCACGTGACACGATAAACGGCATACTATTTTACATTATAAAAGATCTATGGTGACAGAAAGTTATGATTTATGCGGAAAATATACCGATTTATAGGCAAGGCACGTGATTGTGAACTCGTGGACAGCTGCGGAAGGGTGAAAGGAATATGGGTCAGCGTGACAAGCTGTCACGTGTTGTTGGTACAATCCGATTACACCACGCAGTGATATAAAACGGATCTTTACTTATGACTGGGAATTTTCAACTCCATTTATTTAGCTATTTGTTTTTTTTTATTTTTTATTATTGCCTTCGCCAGACAGACGAGTTAACGGCCCACCTGATGGTAAGTGGTAACCGTCGGCCATGGACGTCAGTAATGCCATAGGAAACTCCGTGGAAGTTAGATCATTCCAGAGTGAACACGGACGTGGTAAAAAAATATCTCTGGAAACGTATAATGCAGACGGAGGGCGTTTCCAGGTGGAATCGATGAACTTCTCTCCAAGATCGGGTAGTCTGGTAGTAAAACGGAGATGACGGTGTCATCTCAAATAGTTTCTTAGAACACTCCCCGTGGGAGATCCGATAGAGTACGCAAAGAGGCCCAATGTCTCTTCACATGCTCAACGGTTCCAAACCGCCCGTGACCTTGGAAATCGTTTACAATTTGAACGGCACGTCTTTGTAAGGAGTCAAGTGGAAGTAAATGGTACGTGGGTAGCGTAGCCCAAAGGTGCAAGTAGTACTCCATGACAGGACGGATATGTTCTTTGTAAAGCAATCATCTTTTGTTAAGACCACCTAGCTTCGTTGATTCGCCTAATTTAGCCTTACTATGTATTATTGTTGGATATTCCTTATTAAAGTTCCAGGGATGATGGTTGAAGAACATACTAATCAGTGCAATTACAGACTCAATATTGTATGGTAATGTCTTATGGTGACGAGCAGAGTGCAATGCCTTTGCCATGCAATGCATTATAATTCAAAGTTATGTTGGTTTTGCGGCTGTTAATGGGCAATCATGTTGCCTACCTGGCGTGCAGGTTGTCCGTTCGTCATTTATTAGTATAAAATCGAGAGTAAGTCAAGTAGTTTATACTATAATATTCCTTTTTGTTTCAGGTTAATAGTAGGTATAACGTCGCATGGTGACGGATGCGCAAAAAAAGCACAAAGCCAAGCGTGTACGCCAATGTTTGGTACTTCAGGAAGTGGATAGAGCACAACTTGTACAGATTCTTCGACATTATGTGTAGGCGACAAAGATTAAAATTGGGTGACTAATAAAAAAGTAAAACAACAGAACTCTTAATTCTTTTAATAGCGATCACGCGACGTCCTGCTGATGGTGAATGTCTTGAATCTCTTTCTCGTCTTTGTCGTGTTTCGGAATGCAATATTTCTTCAGCAAACGCGAACTGTTCAGTAATATCCATCTGGCAACAGAGCTAAAATTAAAGTTCTAATTCGAAAATATCGGTCGCGGAAGACATTTTGTTTTTTTTTTTATTAGTTCGTGTAGAATTTGGTATATTTTATATGTTTACTTATGTAAGTGTGAAAGTTTTCACAGATGTAGAAACCACACAAACTAAGTTCTAAGGCTTTGTGAAAATTAGTTATTATTGTGGTTATAAGTTGTATTTGATTACTCGATTTACAAGCTTGTAGGTCGTTAATTTCAAGTTTGTTACTTTCGAAAGAATTATCTGTTAATTATATTTCTAAATTGCTATTCGTAAACTACTTGAGTTGACATTGACGTAGTTAATCCAATTATAATACTAAATAGTTAGAGATGTGTAAGTACAATCGCCCTCTATGTTGTAGGGCTCTTTTTTCCGTACTCAGTAGTAGGTCGGGCCATTGCACAATGGCCCTTATAACTAATAATTAATTAAATACCTACATAATATTTTCATTACAATAGAATTTTGTTCAGTTAGACTGCTGTTATCCTACATACAATTAAAAAAACTGATGAAATGTATAGATACTAGTATATCTACATATTCAGTGACAAGCAGGTAATAAATTTATCTTGCCTGTCTTCCGTAAGACGAGATAAATGGCTCAAGTCCTGTTTAAATTAGCTACTGATCAGCGCAGTATGATTTACAAAATTTCGAAGACTTTTCGTCGAAACGTAACCATATGTATTTAGTGTATTATAAAAATAAGTTAGTATTTTATTTTTTAGACATTCGTTCCTCATAAGAGGCCATTATCACCAGTATCATCTTGTCATCCGTCTATTAAGATCCTTTTTCTCAGTATTTCGTTTTATTAAAATTGTTTTTAACTTCTTATAGATTTAGCTAGAATAAAATACTTAGCATTATTTTTCATTTTAAAGAGCATGAAAAATCCATTCACTAGTTGCTCGTTTTCCCGCCGTATAAAAACCTGTAGGTACTTACAGAAAAGTTATAGCCATGTTGCGAGCAGTCTATAAAAATGCATCAGTTTCACAAGTCCCCGAGGTGGACAGCAGCGCGGAAGGTAGGCCGCATGCTGCTTAGCATTGCAATGCTTAATTATTTTTATTTGGCCTACTTTATTATATATACCTACATATGTTACAATTGTTAAATAAATTAAAAAATGATACTTTGCGACTTGCTGATATCTAGCGCTTATTATGAAAAATAATTTTTACCTATGAAAGTACGACACATTCGTGAGGACAGCTACATGAGGTTCCTTAATATTAGTAGCTCCAAATGAAACTAGACCAACAAGCAATTCATTTAAAACCGCCGGTCCTCCGTTGTCACCCAATCGTCGCTCCTAATAACAAAGAAATCTTTATAACAAGATAATCACCCTTTTTGGAAACATAAATTTATAATTTCTTGTCTTGTCATTTACGATCTTTGTATTCAGGTTCAAGGAAATACGTAGGTGTTTGGCGGGATGACCAAATTAATATCATATTTATTACTCACCGGCTGATATTTGACACAAAAGTTTGAAGATGTTAACAAATGTTTGTAGTGTTTTTGGCAGTGACTTTTATTGAGGACAACCATTTCGGAGCGCAGAAGTACGTTTGCGAATTTTCCCGGCATTTTCTAAAAATAAGAATTTATCAAAAATAAAAATAATAAAATAGCGCCATCTAGTAGTAAATTTATAAACCAGAACCAGGGTCTTCTAAACTAATCTTATATACTTATATCTTTTAGGATTTTGTTTGACACACTGTAACTAGATGGCGTTATAATACGATAAGTTTTATTTATTTTTAGAGTATTATAGAATAATTATTAAAAATTAATTAAGCTGAAATAATACTACATACCGGACCACCCCATCCAGTAACTTGAAGAGTGGTGCCAATTCGCAGCGCTACCTCGGACTCTACAATGATTACTTTCTTGGCTGTTGGCAGCAAATTCACGTCGTGCTGTAGAGTATAAAATAATGTGATTTATTAATATTTAATATAAATGATTTTTACATAATAGAGTCTAGCGCAATATAATTGAAGTTTAATTAACAGGCTTCTTCTTGGATCAGAAAAAGACTTTATTCAATTTTAATGGTCATAAAAATATTTAATATTTTGAAGCCTTTTAATATAAAGGTAGAGACGAATTTGCGGGAACTACTTATCTCTAATAAAGCAGCCCGTTTATATAAAAAGAAATGTTATGTTTCAAGGCAGAAGCGAGGTTGCACTGTTATTGACGAGTACTGCACTTTTATAAAGTGTCGTTTAATATTTAGCTAATCTGCACCCCACTCCTTTATCCTTGAACCTTGTCTCACCTTTAAACATAATACTGCAATATCATTGTCCATGCTGCTCAAGTGTTTGAAATATTCGTGAATTTTCACCTCTACAACTGGGATGATTTGGCTAAAAATGAAATAATTTACATTTCAAAGTATTTCTATATTTTGGTTGTTAATATGTATTAATTACTTGTGTCAATGTAACTTAACAACACAAGTTAACTTATTACATAAGAAAACAAATTTAGTAATAAATAATATAGTTCAATTGTAATATGTTCATTCAAGTCATGAGATAGAAATTGATTAATTAATGATACAAAAATCCTAAAATATAAATTGATTGACACATGCAGATTATTCTTGTCCTTTGCCTTTATTATTGACGTGTTTTTGGGGATGTCAATATCCGGAGTGGTTATATTGGGCAAGATAATATTTTTTATGAAGAATTCACGCAATTTTTATATTAATACTATCCAGTAAGTATAAAGCTATATTCATATGGAACGTCAACATACATTAAGGAAAGAATGATAATAAATTATTACTTATGATATTGTGAAAAATATTTATTATTGTGATTGTGAAGAACAAAGTTCATAATATACAAAACATACATAGTGATTTTAATAAAATGTATTGTCCATTACCTCATTGGTTTAGTAGTGGCGTAATTGAGCTGAACCGTGAGGTTATGGATTCGATTTCCTGATCGGGTAACGTTAGGTGTAAGTGACTCTATTTAAAACCATTTTTCCTGTCATATAATGGGGTATTTATTATCTAATAAATGTGGATGCTCTTATTACGTCTTTGCTTACCCCTTCGGAGATAAAGGCATATGTTTGTGAGTTAAATGTATTTGTTCTATATATAATAAATAAACTATAAGGTGATAAAAAAGTAAACGCTTGACCTAAATTGCCTAGGTATCCCTGAGAGGCTTAATTTGGCCCTGGGTTGCGGTAGTTTCACGTAAAAAGCTAACACGAAAGTTTGGCGTTGCAAAGACCTAGCTCCGAAACACGAAAGTTAGATGTTCCAAGAACTTGACTTTTAGCAAAATATATTAGCTAAAGTGTTGTCGGTTTAATTCGCAAGTCGGATAAAAATTATGTGGTAAGCATTTCAGGATGACAAGCGTAATATAGTGCCAGAAGATGTTTTATTGAAATTCAAGTGGCATTGCTGTTGCTTATGAGCACTAGTAGTTTTCCTTATTTGCACGGTAAAGTGAGCTCACTGCGGTACCCACCCGTATCCCACAATGGTATCAGAGCCAATCTTGACCACCGCATTCTTAGGCTCCTTGACGGTCATACAGCTGGCGACGGTGACTACCACCTTACTCCTCACCAACGCCCCCGAACAGTATAAACTGCTGTATACTATTAAAACGTGGTAAGGACTCTCCGCAGACGAGCTTATGTACTTGCGTAATGCGTCGGTAGTTAGTGAGACTTGCAGCGATTCCTGAGGCAGGAATCTGTATGATGTTACCGTAGCTAGCAACGTGTAAAATCTATAAAAAAAAAAATCTTATCCACAATACTCCAGAATTTGTTTCAAATTTACTTCGGAATAGGTGTAACAAACCTTTTTCGTAGTAAAGGAGGCCCGTGCTTAGCAGTAAGCAGTATATATTACTGAGCTGGTATTATGAAGGTCTATAATATTTCTACTATATGTTTAGTACCGGAATTGTATATTCATAACTATCATTCTGGCGTGATTGAACCACTAAAAATATTGGTATCAATTTGTAATAGTTCGCTCTATTGGAATATAGAGAATATTCTGCAAGAATATTTTAATAAAGAGATTTGATTATTTTATTAAAATAGAAGACTCTTCGGAATTTATTGCGGTTTTTTGCATTTCAATTTTCTCCCGACTAGTTTTATTTCGATTTCTAAATCGCGTAAACATTGGAAGAATATTTTATCCAAATCCGTTAAGTTATTAGAATATTCTCGTAGGTTCCCAGCGCTTTAATGCCGTTTGAAGAGCGACTGTGATTAATGGTTAAAATTTTGAATCCCTTTATGCTTTTAAGAGTCAAGGCATTGACCCCATTTGTTGGTAAGTTGTAGCAAAGTTCTAACTATTGTTACGCTAAAACCCCTTGGGTTATAAAAGTTTGTTGAAAATCAAGCGCACAACAATAAATAAATACTTAAATGATATGGAGGAATAAGGAAACTGTTCTTTTTCTGTAAAGTGGTATGGCACTGATTGTTAAGAAATGTTAAGAAATGACAATAGTTATCTTAATTCAAAGGCCGAACCACAAATACAAAGGTACGGCCATTGTTTAATTAGTAAATTACTTTCAACGGTTTTATAAATGCCTATGTTACTTTCTAAGACCTACAATTCCACTTAAGTGTTTTTTGAAGGACATAATATAATATGTGAACTAAATAAGAAAAATATTATTAATTTTAAGTATGGATGGAATTGTATTGTGAATATAATTTGTTACGTTACTGCCAATATCATAGAAGACTTAAAAGGTTTGCAATATACATTCTGTTTATTGTATATTTCATCCACTAAAAACTAGAATTTGAAACAAATGTGGTTAAACTAAACGTTAGTTAATAAGGGGTTGTTTACTCTCTCGACAGTTATTTATTGCCACTAAACCAATCTGGCGAAGAAGAATTGCTTGTTGGTGTGTTATTTTATAATACAAACTTGTACATAGATAGATATATTAGTTAGTGATCGAAATACAAAAGAAGCAGTTACTGTATTTAGAGTACAAGAAATTTTGACGGAAAATAAAAATAATGATTATAAAATTAAAGAATTAAATATAAAACGGAGCAAAAACGAATGCTTATATCAATTCCTGTTACGCACCAGCAATAGCACTCCCATTCGACTAAACACAAGTTACTAATGGATATTTCACATTGGTACGTATTTAAGCGCTAGTTGACAAATATATGAAGTAATAAACGGAATTGCCTTTTGAGAATTGTCGCATAAAATCGTAACTATGAAATCAGAAGAGATGGAAATTCCTTATGTACTCACACAATCATCTCGCTCTGATGGCACGAGAGTTAATTCGGATTCGCCCGCGGCTTCTACATTATTCAGAATATTTTCAAGAGCGTCGCTTGTTAGTGCGCAGACCTCGTCGAAACTCAAGTAATAAACCCGACGAACGATAAACAAAGAGAGAATGGTAACAAACCGATAAAGCAGCCTCGTATTTGTAAGTACAATTCGCAATCATAGTTCGTCGGGCCGTACCGTCGACACCGAGTTATTACCGCTTTCGTAAAAGTATACGAGATTTATGTATGGAAAGAACATTTGGTATCGTGAATATGAATATAGTTCTTACCCAGTTGAGTGTAGAATAGAAATTTCTTTGACAAACTAGTTTATCGCATGTGTAAATGATAGACGCTCCACAACTGTATTGTGTCTCCGTACAGCGTGCATCCTACCAATAGTTCAGTTTCCATAGTTTTATTGCACCACTTTAGAATTCCTATTGCTAACTTTCAAGCGTTGACTGTGCCATATTTGTAATACGAAATGAACATAACAGGGGTCGGGGTGTGTCACAAGCTAAATGAAAACGCGTTGAAACTCCAGCATTAACTGCAGTGGTAACTCGAGACAAAAAGCCGTAGTTTGTGTTGTGGCACAGTTTGTTTTCATGTATTACTGCGTGTAAAAAGGTTGCTTATTTACTTCCGAGTACGCGCCACGGCTTTACTGGTAATTGGGTAAATGTACCGTGCCTCTATCAATTTCGGTTGACAAATGATCCATTCGTTCTCATCAATGAACAAAATGCGTTCGTCTACTTTGAATCTCTGAATTTACTGAATGATGAATGGAAACTTGGTGAATTCCATCCACATTGGTTGATTTACATTGCTGTCACGTATCGAAAAGTCACGGGGATGGATTTGCCAACGTTCGCGTAAAAGCAACGGAAATTCTAAGATTAATTCATAGGCTTCTGTATCGTGGAAGCTTTTGCTAAAGTCAATTTTAACTTGATATTAAATGTTTGTGTAGTCCTTTTTACAAAAATGTTGCGTGTAACCGTAACTTAGTTCAATAAGTTCCTTACATAAATTAAAAACATTGTTTATTGTTTTTCAGCATAACACCCGAAGAATAAAAGATCCTTCTATAAGACGTTATAATTAAAAGTTTTATATAACTGTTAATTTAACTCTTAATTTAATTAACAATAATTTTAATTTCCCTTAAAAGTGTTGTAAAGTTCACTACCTTATGGAGGCAATTAAAGTCATTTGTAATTTTTTTATTCAATTTAAATTGAACTTACCAATCATAGAATAAAAGTTATACAAAAAAAACTGTAAATTAAATAAATAATATTACCTAAAATTTATTGGTATATAAAAAAACTTGCGTAATAAAAATAACATGACACGTTTACCTTTTTTACCTTAATTTAAGCTAGGGTTATCGCTTCACACTCTTTAAAGCACGTTCTAGAAAGTTTTTTTATTTTTTTACGACTATACGCCTGCTTGCAGTTAATACAACCTCTGGGCCTCGGGTATTGCGCATATTCTGTTAAAGAAGTTACACAAATTATTGCGCGACTTGAGAATCGAACTCAAGACTCCTGGTCAACAGTGCACAAACAAAATCACTTGGCCAAGAAGGCGACAAGACAAAGCGCAAGTTCCGAGATACGATTAAAGGATCAAGATTAATTTGTATACCAACTTTAACGCATAAATTAAGGATCCAGGGTAGAATGTGGCCAGAAATCTCTAGTACGTTAATCCGTCTTACAATCCCGGTTGGTAGGGGCGGACCTAAAGCCCCGTAATCTCTATGGGATGATTAAAAACTCTGGCGTAAAGTAGCCAATGTAATTTTATCCAGTAGCCTAAATTAGGTAGAGTTGTGGGCTTAGCACAAGCATTTATAAGAAGATATTTTTATTGTACAAAATTACTGCTAAAGTTAGAAGCAGACGGGCGTAAATACGAACGTACGAAAGTCAGCTAACATATAATGTACATACATTTAGTAGTCTAGACTGTGTAACAGACGCCGAAGAAAATATTTTTGCTAGACTCGAAGCTTATGTCAGATACTCAACTACTATTCCGAATTTTTCGAAAAGAAGAAATCAATAACCATCAAAATTAGCGGAAGCTAGTTTTTATTAGCCACTGTCATCGTATCAAAAATCATTTGGCAGTAAAACCCTCTTTACCGCTAGTTTCATATTCAAATTAATATTAGGAATTCTACGGGCTTATGTTTGTAAAGTTGCAAACTAGATACTACTAAATTAAGTTAATACAATTACAAATGATCGCTACGGCTGCCCGTTTCAAAAATTTATCTAGCCACCCGAGTGCATTTATTTTTAAAATGCAATTTCGAATTTCTTTTTACACTTATAAACATGAGGAAATATACTAACTATATATAATTTAATACTCTTATGGTTTGTAGTTGCTATCTAAGCACAAAGAAGCTTATACTAAGCACAATAGTGGCTCAAGATCTCGGCCACCACGTACTACCCCTTCGGGACAAATAAATTAAGTTGGTGTCTCAAGGCTTAAATGTCTTTGTTTAATCTTATTTTGGCCCAGAATTATACTTATTATCATAAAATCATAAATTATCATAAAAATTTACCATAAAAAATAATGTAATTAAAACTATTTATTGGGTGTCCATAAAAATTATTAAACAACCCAAACACAGACATCTAAATATTCCAGGCGAAATAACATCCTCAATAATATTTATTATCATAAAATACTTTACGATAAAAAATAATGCAATTAAAACAATTTATTGGGTTTCCATAAAAATAATTAAACAAACCGAACACAGACATCTAAATATTCCAGGCGAAATAACCTCACGAAACCCCAGCCAATTACCGAAATTATGTTCGAATTGAAATCGTTCTTGTTGTTTTAATTAAAAGTTTAATAACCTATTAATAAATTATCTGGAGTCTTTGTATCAAACGGAAACCGAAATTAATGTTAATTCTGTGCACTTAAATTAATAGATTTGTAGCAACTGACACCAAGATCGTTTTAAGGTTTCCATTTAAAACTTTTATCATAATGTATACTCGCGGGGGACGCGGAGGGCAAGAGGGTAGAGAAGTACCCAAAATTTTACGCTCGTATTTAAAACTTCTAAATATCTTTAAAAGGATTTATCTGGAAACTATGTGCTGTCGCGAATTTGTTTGAATAAAAGACATTCAGGGATAGAAGTCCCATTATGTATTTTCTACGACAACAGTAGTGTCCACGTTGATCCAGGACATGATCCAGTGTATTAAATTCATCCAAATCAATTCAGACGTTTTTGTGTATACTTCTAACATCAAACATTTTCACATACATTTTTATAATATTAGAAGTATTTAGTCGTTACAAGCTCGAAATCTTGTAAAGTTCTATTAAATTGTTGGCAAATTATACTAATAAATATCGGAGTGTTAATTAGGACCTGTTGTATCTGTTGTTACTTTATAAAACTCGCTTGAATAAATGACAGAATTGTTTGTTATCTATAAATAGCTGTTTATATTATATAAGTTTTATGTATGGTAAGACAGTACGTTACATATGTATTGATTAACCCAACAACATAATATATAATCCATATTCCATACTTATATTTTAAAGGCAAAAGTAACTTTGTCTGTTTGCTTTCACGGCTGAACCACTGAACTAATTTCGATGAAATTCGGTATGGAGATACTTTGTTACTCTGGAAAGGACATAGGCAAATTTTTATCCTGGAAAATCATTTTCAAGCGGGCGAAGTCGCGAACGAATACAGTGCGATGATATATTACTATTGTAATATATTTGTGGGTCGTAACGCTATTCAACATACGCATAACTATCTATACATAAACAAACATAGCCCTAAAAGTATGGTCCTATTTCAATTAACAAAAGTTAACGCACGAGTAAATCAACAGTTTTTACTTCATAAATGATTAAATACTGTGAAAGCTCTCTGTTTGTATGGTTTCACGTGTAGGAAGATGGAATACATATTTTACAATTTGGATTGTTTGAAAGAGTTTTACGACAACGTCAGCATCCGTTTTGAGTGTATTTTTTTGATCCCCGGCTCGGAGTCTTACCGGTTATTACATATAAATTATTCTATGAAATGTTGATTCTACTGAAATTTTACTATAGACATTGTGTTTACGGTCTATAAAATAATCTAGTCCATAAGGCGCATTACGAAGATTCTCGTTGCCAGTTAAGTATTGATTTAATTAAAATGTTTAGCCTTGTTAATGAAAAAGATTTTAACATAATTTAAAATATTATACAATTCTGAACAGTTTACTATTTAAAATTTTGCCAAGAAATTATTTTATTGATTAAGGCGATATCTCAAGGTCCATTTTCATACATTTTGTTTCACCTTTAATCTGGATAACTAAACAAGTATTGGCAAGTAAAGAATTTAAATTCACGTCTAGTTAGTGATTAGTTCTCGCAGTTGAAGAAAAACGTAAAATAATTAATAATCATGGATATTTCGGCCTTTAAAATTTAATATGACGAAATTTTAAAGGCAGAAATATCCATGATTATTAATTATTTTTACGTTTTTCTTCAACTGCGAGAACTAATCACTAACTAGACGTGAATTTAAATTCTTTACTTGCCAATACTTGTTTAGTTACCCAGATTAAAGGTGAAACAAAATGTATGAAAATGGACCTTGAGGTATCGCCTTAATATTATCTTGTTTGCTGTTGTTAGGATATATTTTATATCCACCTGGATAGCGACCACCGTACACAAGGTGTTAAAACCCGCCCTAGTGGTCCATGTAAGTGTGTTGCGTTCCGAGATCAGCCAGTATATATCCGGTTCCAACAGGCCGGCATAATCGCGTCGACTGTCGAGGGGTAATCATCTCTCGTCAGTCGATATTCTATTTTACCCAACCTCATTTACCATTAGGTATAGATTGGTATAGTTTTTCATGCAGGTAAAGTAGAAAGCATCACTTATATTATGTTACCGGTAAATAGGTAATAGCGTCGTACTGCTATAAATTAATATCATTAGTGTGAGTGGGCATGACATATTGAAGACTAATTCAATACCAGAAGATTGAATAGCAATAAGACTTCAGAGTTAAATTATTGGTAAATGTTGGAATGATGCTTTATTCTTATACTTAGGGCAATGAATTCTATACTTAGTATAACTTTTTTGAAGAGTCACGTTTCACTATTAAAAAACAAGCCTCTTATAGCTACCACAATTTTTATATTGCTGCCCCAAACTATTTGTTGGCTAAGCAAATACTTTATGGTGAATTTAGTTTTGTTTTTTTTTTTAATTATTTAAATTCCGATCCCTCTATAAAACGTTGTTTATGTACTCACTTGTCATTTGAGAGTTTTTCGTCGTATGTGAATAAATATTTTTCTTATAACGTCTATTTTTAATTTTACGTGGTTGAGTACTGGCTCATCGTCAACACTATTCAAACACATTTCAAAGTTTTAGTGATTTAGCACAACACATTTCCCAAGAATTTTGTTAACTCGACAAAGGAGCGAGTGAATATCACGAGACACACGACGAAGTGTCAATTTGACAAATTACCGAGGGTGTTACCGCCCATAACCAAGGTCTGGGATAGAGGTTACTCATTACTTATTTCAAGTTTACCTCTTATAAGAGAAGGCGTCACTGGTTAGTTTTACGACCGCTGTAAAATCATGGATAGAGCGCTCAGGACCGCAATTAGAATATTAATGTGAAATCTTCATACATATCGAAACCTTTTTGATATAAAATTCATCCCTAGTTTTCCGGTATATATGTGGTATAGAGGGTCATTTTGATATTGCGTTACTAAATTAAACCACATACTCGTCTTCATCTCTGCTGACATTGTGCCAAAAATCATCCATTAATAACTAATATTTTCACGAAAAATCCTGGTTTTAGTTTTTTGATAATTTTGTAGTTTAATGCGAATATGGCGTGTGCGTAGGTGTATTTCTGACTGAAAATATGATGTTGCCACTGCAACAAATTCTCTTAGAGTAGTAGTAGTGGCTTTAGGGCTCGTAAAATTAAAATTACTTTTTATTAATATTTATTTTGTTCGAAACTTACACTTTTTTATTCTACGGTTCCAGTAACTCATTGTAAAGTGTTATTTTCCAAGTTGATAAGTATGTGGTTTCATTTAGTAACGCAATGTCAAAATGACTCTGTATAATTGTAGGTGAGTGAATGTGATAAATAATTAATACAAAACACGTATACCATAGCGCTAGCCTATACCTATATATAGCTAGGCTGTACCTTATGAAATTTATAAGACTTATGTTTTAATAGGTCTCAGTAGGGTAGAGTGCAATGTCGTGGACTAGTTATGATTTATAGTCGTGCAGAGCGTTATGTTAAGCCAGAGGCTACTGTCTTGTGATAAAGTTGTAGAATCGGCAGCAAGCGAAGTGATAAATCGTGTATTTTAACTAAATGGAAAATTGAAATAGCTAGAATGCACACGAATTTTAATATTGAATAACCATAGACCCAAACTACGTGAGGTCTAATATCCATATATTTTTTATCCATATAAAACCACGACCTCAAACATATTAGTCTACGTTTCAAGTAAACAAGAGACGCAAAGAAAAATAACAAATGCCTTTGAAATAGAAATCGTTATGATATTATAAACTACTTTTCTTTTTACTTACATGTTTTCTCTAAGTATTCAGATTGAATGTGAGATATGTAAAATTAAAAGAAAATCGTACCTTATTTAAAAAAGTAAAAGAGATTATATTTAAAATGAAGACTTTTTTATCATTTTTTTTATCAAAGTGCTTAAGGATTTTGGGCGGTACGTCAAGCCACCCCCTGGCTACGTGCCTGATAAGCGATGGCCTAGACCGCCGCCCGGCTTCGCCCGTCATTCTAAACGTGACCCTACGCTTTTATCACTGCCAGACGTGACATTGATGCAAGGCTTTCGGACCGCTAGTGAAGTTTATACGAGGGACGCATCGATATTCAGAGACCTTTATTAATAATATTCAATAACGGAATCCGTATGAATATTGGTGTATTACTTCCTTTGTATGAAATAAGGAATGATTTCCATGGTTCAGTTTTGTTAATATCCTTTTGGAATTCTTTCTCATATTATAATATATACCACCGCAGTTTTGATACTGTTTTAACTTTTGATTTTAAAAAATATTATTTTGCAGATTCTGGTATCTAAAAAAAAAACAAAATAATATGTACAATTATGATAATAGTTATCTTTTAAATTATTCTCTGTATTATATAGTTTAATTTATAAATATTGAGCAGCAGGCTTTTAGGCTCCCGCTTTAACGAGAATCAATTAATTATTCAAACAAAACCATACAAAAATTACGTACAATTATTCATAGTAAAAATTAAGAATATTTCGCAAAGCTTTCTCTTAGATCACTTCTTTGAAGTTTTCTTAAATTAAAAAAAGTAATCCGTGCTCGCGCAAAAGTTTTGATATATTACTCTACGGCCTACACTGCTTTATCTCAAACTTGTCTTAAGAACAAAATTAAATTAAATTAATAAAATACTATATCCCATGAAAAAATATATAAAAACAATACTTTTATTTCTGATACCGTTTATTTTTACAATTGTTTACATCCAACCGCCTTGACCTCCACAAACAATTTTATGTAAACAAGAAGGTCGATCGTTATACCATGCCTTCGGATACTTTGTTTACATAATGTACGACTTAGGTCCGAGCATCGAGGTCGCGCAGTACGCTACTAGAGTCGTAGACGGGTCTAGCCGTAGCAACCTCGTAGCTTGCGGCAGTCACGCTACTGCGGCCGACGGCTACGGTCGTCGCTACGTCGTCGCGACCAGAACCAGCTACGCGACGTAATGTTGTGTACGGTGGCTTTCTTGGCAATGTTTGCCTTGGTCCAAGGACGAGCGGTAAGAATAGCTTTTCCGTATAATTAATATTATTGCTTTTTATTTATTTTTCTTTAACATCACATAATTACGTATTAGCTAATTTGTGTGCAGTAATGTTGATTTAATTATTGGTTATCGTGTTGCATGAGTCAAAAACTTTACCTAAGTTAACTTTTCACTGTAGAATAATTTTAAAATACGACGAAGTGTGTTTACGAGAGATTATTCGACCATTTCATACACAACGTAACATTGTTTTTCCCGCTCCATAAATTTTTTGATTTACGTTTATTTAACATAGGCCCAAACGTTATTCGACGCTATTACTTTCAATAAAGATAATAATATTCAATGTAGATTTTTGCTAACTGAATATAAAATTCTAGGCATTTATTATACTCAAGGTTACTGTGGCGCAGATATTACAAGCAGAAATATATTAATTCATAAATTATAAGTAGTATAACGTATTATGGTCTATTTAGAATGAATATTTTTGTTTCTTTAGAAACCATTTTTGTATGAGTTGAAAGCTAAAACGGAATTGTTTGTATTCGATATTCTGGAATATTATATGCACCGAAATAGAAAATAGCAATCACCTGAATAAATTGGTATGGGCATAATTCGCCTTAAAAATATAACAAATATAGGAAGTAATTTTTTCAAAACATTCTTCAAAAAAGAAACAAAACAAAATTCTCACTCAAACAAATAAAATGTCGCATCATATCTTAATATAATTACATGCTGTCACACATTTCGTTGAATATTAAAAATATGCGCGTCACGCTATTCCGCGGCGGCCGCACCGGAATATTATTAATTAAACAACATTAATATAACATTACTACGTGCGTGCTCTCGCTGCTATTAGCTCTGGGGTTGCACTCAACCCCTGGGGTTAATTTTAACACTCCTTGTTACATTATGTTCCAAGGGTCCAAATATAGCCCACTTTAATGCTTTGAACTACCGACACAGCAATTTAAACTTAGGTTTAACTTGCTCTAAAACAGATATGTTGTAATACATTAATATCCAATATGTTTCTTATACGGTATTTTGGAATGTTATAAAGAGATGTTCATTGATAGGTATTAAATTTAAAACAATGCAATTTATATTAAAAGACCTTGAACAACGAATGGAAATTTGTGAAAGTAATAAATTATATGATTTTAAATATTCTAAATTCGTATTGTGATTGATGCTCTTTCTTGTAAATTTTCTGAGGTTTAATGCTCTTATTATGTATTGGGGACTTCGCGAAACAAATAGACACGTTGATTTATGGTTAGCGGTTGCGATATAACTTGAGAAAGATATTTAAATACTATTGACTTTATGACGGGAAAAGTTGGTAGTTTAGTTGAGCTGGTTGTGTGTTTGACACATTAAGTTAACGGCCCAGGTTGCTGACAAGCCGCAAAAGTTGTTAAATAGTTTCGGAAACCCTAACGGTCTAAGACAGGCCTTTCAGCTTTGAACCAAAATTCCCGCCTGTCTAACTAAACACTTGTCAATTTCAAGTTGTTCAATTATAATTTGTATAATGATTATATGATTACAATATTTCTGTTCTCTTTCTAGTACCTACTTACAGTAACTATTCTAAAGTACATCAATTGTTTAAAGGCTAGTTTACACAGATTACAAAGTCAGAAATACCATAATGTCACCGAGCCATAAACGTAAGTAGGTAAATACTGTAAAGGATAAAAGAAATGTACGCGATGTATGATAAAAATATATTACATCTTTATGATTTGTTCATCCCGTGACGGCAAACACAACCCGCATCCCTTAATAAGAATAAAAGATCCCAACACGGATCGAAAATATTACAACTATAAAGTTCTATGGACGCGACCTCTACTTTTTCATTCGGCAGATGATTTTTAAATCGTCAGATAAAAGTTATTCATCAAATTTATTATAACCAAACTGAATATAAAAGTGAGACTGATGAACTATATTATTCATTAAACTGTCAATTTTAATTTGTTTATGTTTTATTTTAGTCTAGGTATAACTTATATGACTTTTATGTCTACTGAATTAGTTTTATAAAATAAGTAACAAGGCCATGTCATATAACTTAAATCCATTATATTGGAAAATGTATATTATGAGAATAATAATAGGGCGCGTAATGTATAGAAACATAAATTAATATGAAGTTTATTATTTATGCATATGCATATTTCGGTAATTTAAAAAAAAAACAATCGTGCGAAGAGCCATTTTATTAAAGAAAACTTTAGCAGACTACTAATAAGTAAATATCAACCGACGAACGAAATTCAAATATTTGCTTCTCCAGAAGGTGATAGGTATCTAAGTGGCCGCATTACTATTTCTCGAAACGTACTACCATTACCATTCCACAATATTGTTTATAGGATCTTATATTTCCATATACATTTATTCCATTGCTGATTCAACCCGAGTTTTATTGGAAAACATGAGAGGTAACACGTCGATGAAACCAATATTAATAATTCGCACGCACAAACTGAAAAGCGAGCGATTGTTTACGTTACAAAGTCAAATGGAGGACTTGAGAATTCAGTATGTTAATTAAGTTATCGGAGAACAGCTTGTTAGGGACTGGTCGGGAGTCCGTTGCGGGGGCGGACTAAAGGCGAATACCAATTACACTAATTTTCATCAAAATAAACTACGTGACGCCACTGCACTACTTCGTTAAGTATCGATAAAAATTCGATACATTAATATTCTCGAGAAATAATTTTTCGATCGGGTGTAATTTTATTGGAATAATTTTGCTTTACTGTGGTTTTATTGAAGCTCTGGATTGAAATATTAATAAATGAAGGCGCAATTTCACTGGTTGTTTTCCATTGTTTGTTCGTATAAACTATTCATTCACCGTTAAGTAGGTAGGCGATTACTGCGATACGCTTTTACAAGTATTATTTCGAATCATATTATAGGAACGTTTGTTCCATAAAACATTTTTTTTTAATAATTCTAATTTTTAAAGCGGCCTCTTCTTATTTATTTGGTTCATTCTTAATTTAAAAATGATTGTTTTATTTTCATTGATTACGCTTCTTATTATTCGTGTTTTAATAATACTTAATGGACTATCTTCCAATAAATATAGGGTGTACCCTCAATTACTTTGTTCCCATTCGTGTTTCAAAAGTAATGGACTCTTATCATGATAATTACAGGGTACAGATTACTTTGCCTGTTTACGATAATATAGTTTTAATACCCTTGTCAGTTGGTTAATAACTCGTTATTTGTACAGGTGAACATCAGCAACACATGGGTGCTCCCCGAGGAAGGTTTCCCTGTGTTCTACCGCTACTTCAGGGACCGCATTTCGTGGTACGAGGCAGATGCTGTCTGTCAGTTCCATCACGCTAACCTAGTTACAGGTTAGTCAAACTCGTAACATACTTTTATTGTTTTGAGAAAGTTCTTTTTTCGAATAGTTTTCGAATAGACACATATTGTGTAAAAATGGTGCAAGACAGGATGAGTGGAATTTTAAGTAATTATTTTAGAAATGTTTCAGGGCCACGTCATAAGGGAAATTGGATTTTTTTTTATTATAATCAGAACGTTTAAAAGCCACGATAATAGAAAATTTTAGTGATATAAAAAACGTTAACAAAATCTAGAGCGTTTTTTTTATAATTTAGTGAATTAATATTTTATTAGCAATGACCTTATTAGGCTTATTAAAGAATGATAGTTTCATATGCAGAGCACGAGAATTAGTCCATTTCACATTCGCTCTTCATTATCATAGCTAATAAACAATTCTAGCACCCCGAGTCGCAGGTTATGAACCTAGACACGAGCAATCTAATTAAAACCTTATCTATCTGAAAGTGCCGCATCCATTTTGTATGAGCTACGATCGGGGTTAATCGTTTCCATTTTTATTTAAAACTCTATTCGTTAGACATAATTTTCTACTGGAGAGTAGCCAGGATGTTAAGGAAAGTTAAATGGCTTTCAAAACTGAGTTACTTACTTAAATCAGGGGTCCGTGATTATTTTTCGTCTTAAACAAAAAACAAACTTTTGGAGAGTATACAAATATTAATAAATTAGCTCGGCTCTACGTAATTGTCTGGAGAGTTTTTAAATTAACTATACGGTTTCGTAAAAAACTTTGATTTACTTAGTCTGCGACTAAAGCTCGTGTTCTACGAATTACTTTAATATATAAAACTGAATTTGTCGGTCGGT
The DNA here is from genome assembly GCF_014839805.1 of Manduca sexta. Taxonomy (NCBI): domain Eukaryota; kingdom Metazoa; phylum Arthropoda; class Insecta; order Lepidoptera; family Sphingidae; genus Manduca; species Manduca sexta. The sequence goes on along the minus strand of NC_051137.1, from coordinate 5,129,258 downwards.
TGTATGTTTTTTTGAATCTAGATATTAAATCGATTTCAAATTACAAAATATTAGCAAACAACGCAAAATCGATTATTCTAATCGATAAATATCCTGCCTTCGTAAACGTAAATAACCACCATCAACAACAAAGATAAGGATTTCAATATTCCATCGCGGTTTAAGTGTAATCGTACACTCCAAACACCTCCATTACCGCTGATAGCACCTCCGACCCCAGACAGCCTATCACAAATGTACCTGCATATAACAAAATGTAAATACGCGTGTTTGCATTTTCTTCACGCGACACCCGACGTGTGTCATGAACTGTGGGGATTACTCTGTATCGCTTTATTGATCTTGAAGAAGATAATAGGTATCGTAAGGGGTTATATTTATAAATCGGCATTTTGTATCTAATATTCGGAAGGAAGAGATGGAAAAATTTGGAGACATGTGAATTAGGAAAGGCGAGGGACTGGTGACATTGGAAGGAATAAAGCTTTTGTCGAAAAAATCGTCATCATCATCAACCTATATCTTTGTTCACTGCTGGACATAGGCCTCCACCAATATGCGCCATTTTACCCCGTCTTTGGCCTGTATTTTTTTTTTATTTATTACGGCTCTGGAAACAAGTCCGTCTTCCATATAATACAATTTCTTAAAATTATTCAAGTTACAAGGTCTTCGGCCTGTCGTATCCAATTCTTGCCAACGACTTTTCACAGGTCGCACTCCACCTAGCTGGAAAAAAAATATATAAACACGGAAAAAAGGTTTTTTTTACTTTAAACTTTATTAATATCTTCGAACGCTATAGACTTTAAACTTGCTACTGCTAGACCTTACAGTTACGTTGACAGTGCTTATAAAACTATAGTGGAGACGAGAACGTGCCATAACCTTGTTCGCGATCTTTAACTCCGAGTGAATAGGGCTTTGCATACATTAGTTACATTACAACGAAGTCCTATTAAGTTGGCTCAGTTAGGATTACCTGAGCCGCTGTAATTATAAAATATAAAAACATTTTCTCTCTGCTAATGAATGGTATAAACATTTTTTTTTTGAATAGAGTGCTAATATTACAAGCCTTATTATGTGGGAACTGATAGATTGCGACAGTGTGTAATCTTGAGTATTTTCGTGCGCCATCCCTCTATCCTATTAATGCTTGAATGTTGGTAGAAGTAACCGAATAACTTGCTAAATCGATTAAGGTGTAAACACATGTACATTGTATAGTCACCTATAAAAGTAGCTAAACAAATTCGAAATGTAAAACGTTTTTACACATTAACTTCAATGGATTTTTTTATTCTTTATGTTAAATGAAGTAGAAAGAAAACCTTTGAAGTTTATTTAGCGAAGAAAAAACGATTGGTGATAAGAATACAAAAATATAAAGGTGATTTGAAATATAGAATTTGTTCAGCTACTTTTGTGCGTGACTGTACACTAGGTATATTAAAATATAGGCTAATTTATACCCCGAAAAATTGCACATAACGTTTCCTAAAGAAATTTCGGGAAAGTACTTTAAAGCCGCAAGGAAAAGTTACTCATTTATATATCGGACAAACGGGGTTAAATATAGAGAATTTTAATGCCTCTATACAACTCATATATTTAGTTTTTCAAAGCAAAAAGTAGTTCAAGCACACTCCTTCATGTCGGCACGAATTGACTGGATTAAAAAACCCTCCAATTAACTTCTTTCAGTGAGACGTTGACTAACTTTGTCTGCAATATGCCCGTTTTATGAAATTATTAGCGTCTATATTATTTAGATGGAAACTGAATACGCCTATGGGCTGTATGTAAAGTAATGAGAAATAAGAAGTCCTGGGTAAGTGACTGGTTCTAAATCTTTATGAATCAACGAACATTCTGCAAATATTTTTTTGGAAAATCTTTGATTTTAGGCCATTTAGACATGACATTATTATAACGACTAGATGAAGGATCAACAGTATGGAGGTTGGTTGAACAGTTGTATAAATATGTTTTCCTAGCAGTGCACGCGGCGTCACCTGCGTGGTAATCAGTGTGTCACTTAGTTTGTCCCGCATAAATCCTGACTCTGCGGGAAATGTAGGATAAAAAGTAGCAGCTAAAATATTTTTTGAGAAAATCGATCATAGGCATACAGCTTTTGGGGACTTTGTTTTATAATATGTATAGACAGATAATAAAATAATTAAAACTAAGAAACAAATGTATATATTGTGTTTCATTATCACATCATCATTACGACTTTCCTATTTGTATTTTGAGAAAAGAAGTCTGCCAACCCGCACAAGACCAGCCTGGTAGATTAAGACCTGGACTCTCTGTGCTAGAAGAGGCTGGTTTCTAGCAGTTGGGTAGTATATTCTACACAACTTGTATTATTACACTATGAGTACACACACATAGTATAGGAGATTTTAAACTTGCAAACTCGATGTTTAAAATTGGCGAGTTGAAGTGACGATAGACGGTGCAGACAGCTTACAAACCCGAAGGCCTTTAAAGTAAGCACTTTTTGGAGTGGCCAACGGCTCATACATTAAACGATAATATGGAATAATCTATTTAATTTAATAATATATATAAATTATAAATCATACGTCTGTCGGGACTTGAAAGGTTACCACGTTTTTGTAATGTAATTTTTGTAATGTGGTTTCTTATTAGTGAAATGATTTTTATAATCGGAGTAGTTGGTCCAAAAAATAGCAAGCGAAGATACAGAGATTAAGACTTTAGCTTTAAAAATATTAAAAAACCAGATTTTTCCTTTTTGGATAAGAGCGTATTAAAACAAAGATATTTTTATAGTACCGAAATTAGAATACATCCTGAACTGAGTTTTACATCTGACGCCGGCAAATGCTGACTGCAATAATAGTTTGCAGTTCTTCCAATATTACAGTTTGTCCAATGTTACCGTTTTCCATTATATATTACGGTCGGCGTTAGTCGAGTTGAACTTCCTTATTTTCTACACATTTAAGACTGACGTTCCACCGAGACTACATAGAAACATAACGTAGGTACACAAATAGGCGCTGTACAGACGTAGTCAAAGTGTTGCCGAGAAACACTACACTATTATAAAACTGACAGATGTAGAAATTGCTGAAACAACAAGAGTAATTTATCACGGCAGCAAATTGACAGCGTCAACGCGTTTTTTTTTTTACCTTTATAGGAACTTTAAGGGCAAGTAAGATGCTGATACATACAACTAAGCCACCTTACCATGGTCAGCTTGAGCATATGGCAGGTACATAAAATTGAATATTACGTTAAATATTCAATTACACGTCTACCGCCGTCCGTTATCTAAACGTAGTCATTACGTTTTCATAAGCAAAGGGTCTGTCTCCTCATAATGGCAGCGGGGATGGGTACTCGGACTGATTCCTCGATCACATTTCGACCCGTCAATTTATTCTCCGATATCAGTTTCCCAAATGAAAATGGAAATTAAAGCTGTTTTTGATTATAAGCCAATTCGCGATTTAATAAACGTGTTTATTTTGGACTTTAATTTGTTTATGTTAACGTTTTATATATTTATTTTAAAGGGAAATTTTTCACGCTGTACAAAAACATACGTCGTCTCATTTTTCAAACAGGAAGCTTTAATCACGGTAGTAACTTGAAACACAAAGGACACTTAATGATACCAATAGGGCTTAAAATTGTATCTAGATATACAGAAGTGTCATTAACAGGGACAAAGGAATCTCACGAAGTTGCTTGCTAAATCCAAGCACTCCATTTTGTAGGGTTTAAAGGCGTAAATACACTCAAAATTCTACAATTTTAGTTGTGAACACACAACAAGGGATTGTCATTATTTGTCTCGCAACTCATTTATTTCGGAGGGCACAGTTGAAGCCAAAACAATACCTACTTATTCGTCTTTGTCTACAACTCCGGCGTCATTGTAGGCCTCGCCAAAGATCTTGTCGAACAAATCCTTTGCAACATAACGCTTTCATCCTTTAAATGAAAACTTAAATTAATATTGAAAAGGCACATAAATAATTTGATTCATTTAATCTCGCGCATTATACCCATCCTATTGAAACCCATATTTAATCTATATCTCTTGAATAATTTTATTCATCAAATGAGCACGTAATTTTATTCATCAAATGAGCTCGTAATTTGATTTACGGTAACGATGTTGCTCTCTATTTTTTATTAAATTTTTAATATTTTACGCGAAGATTAATAACATCCCTTCAATGATAAAACTATTTGTATAATTAAAATTTGCGAGTTAGTTGCAATATATTTATTACACATAGTACCTGTTTATTATCTAATCGATAATATGGGCTTGTCTATTGTTACCGTCACGCAACACTGTGTTATTATTCTGATCAGATTTGAAAGACTAGGTGTTTAGTGTCATCATTTTATAGCCAGTACAATGATGACACTAAACACCTAGTATTTTAGGGTCATGAGTAAAAAATATATTTATATTATCTTCCACATTATACATCAAACATAAATAAGTCTACAAAAATATACATATGTTATATATTAGTTTATGAATATAAATAAAAGTACCTAAGCTACATTATCGTAGTACGAAAACTTAAGTAGGCCGTTGAAAGCAAAGACGTTTCTAAGAAAAAACACACAAAAGTTACAATAGAAACGTCAAAGTGAAAGAATCAAAGTGGATTAGAACAAAAAGCTTTGCCACAAATGACATTCAAGGAATCAATAAAAAAAACTATTATTCGTGAACGTATTCCACAGTGAATGTGGTCTGAAATTACTTCTGTAATTTCGCTTTTCTGTTTAAAGTTGTACCAAACTTGACATCGGTATTCCCCGGCGGATATAAAATTACCAACTTCGATCTTTGTTACTCGAGTTGTAGCATTAATGTTCGTATAAATTGGGTATAGGTTTCTAACGTCTTAGTAATGATAATTTAATGTGTTTTAGATAGAATTTGCTTGAAAAAGTGGTTTGTTGTTTTTTTTTATGGCGAAGCGTATACAGACGAGTACAGAGAACAAATCATGATTAATGAACAGCACTTTCCATATATACAGTGATAAGAATTATAAGTGAACTGTCTCGAAAGTACGCATCGAAGATTTCTAATTTTAGCGATACTATGGCATCACATTTAGAAATATTTTTTCAATAAAAACTCACACAAAGTATTGCACAAATTAGATATTGAAAACACTTAGAAGTGGCGTTCATTACCTTAGCATCAACATGAAGAGAGCATTCAATGGGTGAGCGCCTAATTTACTTACCCGCATAGAATCAGGGGTAATAGGAGCTTGTCACACATACATGCAGGTTCCACATTAGTAACATGTCCTATATTTTTTTGGTTGCCATGGAACGCTATAATTATAAGGCCGTCATAGTCGGACTGTTTGACATTCAAAGGCCTCGTCTATTAAGCCTTCATAGGTAGAGAGGGGGCCGAAATTTTGAAAGGCGAATGGCAAGCTTGTCTCGTCATTTAAAGCAATGAAAAAAAGTGTATGCAGAGGTGTAACTAGGGTACCCACTGTTTGCCAAGTGTGTCCCGTCCCATGATGTGATAGGGGGCAAGCTTATCGCCATATCGGGCACTAATTCCAGACTCCGAGCTAATATTTAATACAAAAACCCAATTTCTCTTATAGGTATATAGTATTAAGCCGCAAAAAAACCTATTATATATATCTGGTAGCGTCTGTATGATAACATTCATCCGAGTATATGCACTGATACTATTATTATAATTAGTTGGCCTTATATATGATGTTTATTCTATTATTGTTAATAATATAATTTTATCTTAATGTATTACCTATTTTGTGCGTGTGGAACTAGCCAGTAAGAAATTGTTGCACTTAGTTATAAGTCATGTTGATTGTTTCCGTTTGAAAATTGTATTGGTGTAAACAATTGTTGGCTAGTCAACTTAATAAATAAATAAAACGTTTTCTACACACGGACTCGACATCTTCACGTCTGTATGGAAGCTTTGATATAGAAGGAGGATCGTAACCCAACAATTCATGATATATAAGCCGATCAGATCCATCTTATATATTACATGTATAGCATAACGAAGCCGATAATGTAGCGCCTGAAACTGTTTTATCCATGACATATAGCTAAATCCCGACCCTTAAGGTACATTTTATAAATTGAATTTAATATAAATCTTTTCGCATTGGATAGTGATAATCTTTTTTATTTTTACTTCAACTTTCAGAGTTTTCTCTAACTCGAGATTTTTTGCTTGGGTTTATTGACCACCCTGATACCTTCAGGGAAGAGGTGATTCAGTATTTATGTTATTCCCTGTGTACGAAAAACCTTATTCTTACTAATATTACAAACGCGAAAGTTTGTGAAAATGTTTGGATGTTTGTATGCTTGTTGGAAGTAAACGCAGAAATAGTTGAACGAATTTGGATGAAATTCGGCAGACGTTTTGACCATGAAATGCATTAACACATATGATTTTTATTTCGGTAATTTGCAGTCATAAAAAATAATGGATTCTTTAATCTAACATTTTAAATAAATGGCGCTGGTATTGTACAATATTTAAGCCATTTTTATAACGGGAAAGACTACTCACGCACGTGAAGCCGCAAGCAACACCTAGTTGTAATACTTTTAATGAATATACGATTTTAATATAAATTATATCTATCCTATAAATAAAGTAACCGCTAGAGGCGTCGAACATGATTGTATAATAGAACTACGTGTGTAAATTGCATAATAATTATACAATACACCATTTTAATTACATTCGTACTGAATTGTAAATGAAATATAACCCGAATGATGAGTTTAACTAAATCAATACGTAGAGGTTTTTGATGAAGCTACAATACGGCAAATGTTATGTAGGTAGGTATATAATAATTCATCTTCTACCTAGAAATTTTCTTTACGCATAGCATTTGATTGTAGGTATGTGAAAATATAGTTTTAAAATGTATTTATGGTTATTAAATATATTTTAAATTTTAATTACACTCATTCATATAAGCTTTAGATCGCGACTCTGCCCTCGTAAAAGTCTGTACCGAGGTAAAAGTACATACCATTCGGAAATAATATATCTGATAATCGTAAAAAAATGAACAATTAACAATTGTAAGTCTAAGAAATAAGTATATTGCGCGTTCAAGCAAATTCTTCAGCTTTAAAACTTTATCATTATCATGTATGAATATAATATTTTATGCTATAATAATATACGTATCATAAAATGGCAAAATGTAAGTTATGACAGATTTTATAACTTCAACGGCCAAGTGTTTCCCGTGTGAAACGACTTCGAAGTGTACCGAAACTCGGAACTTTCATGCAATGAAATATTTTAAAACTTGTACATCGGAACAGTGCTCAATAGAATGTCATTCGACTCTGTCGCGAACCAAAACAGAATTTGTCTGGAAGTAGGTAATCTTGAGTGACAGCCACGTCCAAAAACACTTTACCGAGTTCCATAACTTAGCGCAAGTAGCTATATATATTATGTACCTAAATCGATCTATCACAAACATTGGAATTTATTGACGTTTGACATAAAGATTTTATTCCAGAAATACAATTGCATCTTTTATAACTTTAACATAAATACCTTTATTGACTTATACAATGTGGTTAATGATAAAGAAAATATATTTTTTGAATAAATACGTTTTTCTATTTCTAAGGATACGGTACTTGGGTTTATTTTTCTTTGTCTACCTACAAGCCACGGATAATCTAATTAGGTCCTCAGTTTCAATGAATACGTATGTCCTATTATACTGAAATTAAATAGTAAAAAGAAAATTACCTTTTGTTTTTCGCTTTGATAAAGTTAACGCGTTTTTAAATATTTCAAAGATGTAAAAATATTTGCCAAGGAATTTTAAGTCACTCAGTAGCGTAAACTCATATTTGACGAGCAGAATAAAAGCGTAATGTGCTTCCAGTTTTCTTATAGCGGATGATTTTTAAATTTTTGCCATTGTGACGTCTGCGCGGTCCCTAAGGGTATCTACCGACACTAACATTAACAACAAAAGTAAAACTAATCAACCAAAACCTATAGAAAAGAAAAAATAAACTGACATTTATATGCATTATTCCTGACAATACGCTTCCTTAAAAGATTCCTCAAAGCTATAGTCATAATGAGAAAAAAGGGGCCGAGTATTTACTTCTCTTTGTCTTGTTTATTTATCACCCTCGATTCTTTTAATAATACTAAGAAGTGCCGTAGTACTTGTCCGTTTACATTATTCAAGCACCTAGTTAACAGTTGGGCTTCAGATGGAATCCCTGTGTAAATTGCCTCTCCAACTTTGAACTTTTGGAATCAGTTCGATGAGGTTCCTCGTGGAAGTTTGAAGACCATGGAAATATACACCGGTAATGAATGTAGCTTAAATATTTTTAGAATGAAACTGTTGAAGGGGTTTTGGTAATTAAAAAAGTGAATGTATTATTCTGTGAAATACAAAGCAGTTTGTGTAAAGGAAATATGACTTAGATTTGACAAACCTATGACCTTTCGTTTGTGTTTACAAGATTTAAAAGTCACTCGAAGTCATACCAATCTGATTCTAGATCATGTACTTATTTTGGTGATATCGTGTTGCAGCCGTCGATAGTTTCCAAACGGATGTTAAGATAATAATCATGATGGTCAATCGTGTCGAATATTTTTAAATCTGACATTCAAAGGATAACACAACGTTGTTTTAAAGTTCACTTTTGCATAAACAAAATCTGGATTGGATGAATATAAGGTGCAAAACTTACAGACGTATAAGTCAAAGTTCAAGTTTTTAAAAATATTTTTTTTGCCCGCCCTAAGTCAGCCCATCAGTCTGTGTCAAAAATTTTATTAAGTAGAAGATGAGCAAAACATAAAACTGAAACGTAATACCGCATGTTTTATAGTGTAAGCGTCAGCCGGTCGCCACAGCTGACCCTTGGGCGTATATCACGAAACTATGTCGACAAGTGAAGATTTCAGCCTTTTTAACCGTCCCATATTTCGTTTTTATTGGCTTTATTTCCGTTCTGCTCTGTAATATTTTTTCTTTCACTATCCATGTACATTGAAGTTTTATATTATGGCATTATTATAAGTATTATCTTATATTAATAGCGTCACGGCTTTTCCCCTTTTCAGGGATAGTCAGGGCCACACCAACATTTCAAAGCTTCTTTAGGTCTCACATAGTACGGGATCCTACTGCCTTATTTACCAGGTACAATTTCCGGTTGTGGTTTGATATTGAGCAGAGAAACCCAATATTAATTTCGCTATCAATATAACTACGCCACCAAGGGAATCAGTTACTGAAAACGATCGTAAGTATTACAATAGTTAAATAAATTATTTTACACTGCATCTGACGTAATTACCTCATAGTACATAAAACAGCTCGTTTGCGGTACATTTTCTCTTGTTTCGCATTATTGAATCCTTTTAGAATTAATTAAAGGAAACTGATACAATTGTAGTGTTCAGATTTGTTCACATGGGTTTATATGCTACAGTACTATTAGATGCAGCGTTTTTTTGCCCTACCTTTATAAAAATACGTGCGAAAGCTCCGGGCAATGAGAGGCGAGAATATTTCTCCGTCTCTTTACAGAGTGCGGCTAGCACAGTTTAAATTAATTATTTCTTTACGCCGACCACAGATACAAGAGACACGGATTCGTTGCATTTACTTCGTCGACGAGTAAGTTTATGGTATAATTAGCAACAAGTTTCCTAACTATGTTGCCTATGTTGTTACTAAGTGCCTATGTTGATTTATAGATAAGGATTTGGACTTTAATAATAATTATTAGAATGATTGATAGTGTATTGATCACCTAATATGATTATATACTTAATTCAATCAATTCCTATAAGATATATAGTCTGTTAGGTGATTTCAATGATCAACCTGTAATGAGATGCATTAGCTTTTTATGACTGACAATTACGTAATTCTCTTTATTACCTTTCTCTACAATATTAATATTTAAAATCCACTTACATTTAAAACGTCTTCCTACCAAAACTACTCACAACTACCTAATAGTATTGTTATTATTGTGTACAACACTCACCTAGTGTTACAAAGTAGGGCCCGAGGCGCATCACGTCCGTTGCCCGGCCTACGATCATGTTCAGTCGGGACTGCGCCCTATGTGACTCGAATAGAAACACTTTGATAAATAACGGGAACACTGACACAGAAAGGTCTATTGTTTTTGACGTTTTGCCAGTCCAATTTTATATAGGATTTACAGTTTGAATTCGGAACGTTGTGAACAATTTACATCTTGCTTGAAGGACCAAAGTTACTATCGATGAAAAAATATCATTTGATAATAATTCGTTGTAAAATAATGAATAAATTTTACCCCAATTAGTGGTTTCCATGCTAAACCGGTGAAGCTGACGTTTACAATAGTATTTTACACAATTAAATACCACGTTACTTTATACAGGAAATTCAATAGGCTCGATTGTGTAGGTTTCTTAATTAAGTCATAATTGAAAATAGCACTGACATGGATCGAGCTTCTCTATTGTCTTTATCATTTGTAATAACAATAGAATGCCTGCCAATTTGCATTGAGTGGAGGACTTGACTTTTCTGAAACATAATTCCATCTAATTTTTGTTTATACCTACTTCAGCAATCAACATTTATTTTCATTTTGTAATTTCTTAAACGTAATGAGATTAAAGCTTAGAATGTATTGGTATGCTCAGATCAGTGCCTGCAATAGTTGGGTAAATTCAGTCACAACGAGCAATGAGTGAAGCAGCAGGAAGTACGTAGAAAAATAGATTACTCGGAAGTATACTAGAGCCAGGCAATTTAAAATGTAAACACGTTTGTAGTGGAACATTTTAAAAACTAGAACATAAATAAGAGACAAGCGTTCCAGTTTCTGGAAGCATGTTATGCTGGAGAGTGAAGCTCAATCTTATGAACGCGGAATAAATATACACTCAGAATGTTTACCCCAAGGAGTAGACAGACGTGCAACTAGTGCAACCTACTCTTGGCTATTATTAATGTGACAGGGGATGAGCTTATAGCCTCACAACATTCAAATTGAAAACTCATCTGAATTAATTGTGTATTTCAAAATTGAAAAATCGTAATCATTATGTATCCTACAAGGCGATCAAACTCAGAACCTCATAATTCACAGCTTAAGTACACTGGCACGAACCAGAAAGCAATAAAGCCGAATATTAAACCTAATCTTGAGGTAGAGCTTATTATAGTGTATATTGTATTGTATACGGCTCGGTAGCGTGCGATAGGTTCAGCATAATTCACATTTGGAAATAGGTTACCGTCGGCATCAGCATATCTGCATACTAGATGTGTCTTGATCTATTTTCTGCGAGACGTAAATGTACATCAAATATCTCTGATGCATCAGTGATCAGTCATATTCGATACTTTAAATATAGAAACAATACTAGTTATATAACTTATAGGTCTTATGACTAGGCATTAGAACTGACAATTAGATAATTATTGTCGAGTTTCGTTATAATCAGTACAAAAAAGCAGATAAATTAGATGGTCCAGCGGGAATTGGACCAAAGCCCCAACCGGCCCTAGTTACAGAACTACACTTAGCATCAATTATGAAGTTTCGAAGGCATGATTAATATTTGACTCCAGCAAATTACATCTGTTATTCCCGACCTTGGAAGTTTGGAGTTGTAGCCGCCCCACACATTAAATCGCAAGCAAAACTCGCGGAGTTGCAAAGAACCATTTCTCTACCCGGAAAATTTTTAAAATTATATTTCTTTGGCCAATTTTCCGTTATAATTGACATTTAAGATGAAATATAAGCTCAGAGATATTCTATTACACCGTTGTGGTGCATTTCGTTTCATTAACAGAAGCTTTGTTTTTGATAGATATAATTTGGAGTTTGATTCGCGAGATTTGGGTTAAAGGGTGTAATTTTGTTTCGTTTTGGGTCAAAATTTAATTAGGACTTTGGATCGTTCACTTTCTTGCTTCTGTAGCAAAGTACCAAATTTGAACACCTTTTATATCGTGTAATTGATTTTTATACTGTAAAATTAGTTTCATTTGTTGAACTACTGATCTTCTCGACCTGAATCGAGAAGTAATAAATACACCGGTCCGTAACCCACAGGAAAAAAGGTTTTGATACATGTGAAAATATATTATAATATTACATCGTAGTAATTAATAACATTATTAAAACCAGTCATTTCAAATTATACTCAATTTAAGCATGTATAGTTAATGGGTTGTTTTATTGTATTGTATGAGGATGTACATATTTTCTTCCAGTTTGTAATTTCTATTGGTTACTATAGTATATATATAATAATTTCTGTGTATCGGTAAATTATATTATATAATATATTAGCAACTTAGTTTCTATAAAATCGCAAAACGTTTGCTATTCGCAGCGCCTTCCACGCCGTTTCGTGTAAGGTTGACATTGATAAATATATGTGTACATTACTCTGCAATATAAACTCTAGAACCACGTCTATATTTTTATTAAATCATGAACGGTATTGCAAGCTATAATTTTATAAGGATATTTCTTTATAAAGATATAAAGGAACACTGCCATAAGTGACCAACTACAATTTAACTCAAAGATATTTAATAATAAGACTAGAAACTAGATTTTTTCGAAACAACAGAGGTTAGAGTATTGGCCTGGATTTTGTCTTAAATGTTTATCAAATATTTACCTCATATAAATTGTAACACGACAAGATTGATTGAAATCCGGTAAGAAATCAACAAGATAATATAAGAATTTCAGAAGAAGGGGAAAATGACAAGAAATTAGAAAAGAGGCGCAATACGCGCACGTGACGTCATCGAAAATGACGTTGCGTGCGAAGGAATAAGATTGAGCGATATCCGCACTACGCGCACAATCATGTATATTACAATATCTGAAATATAAATTACTACGTCATTTCTTAAGCAATTATATGCAGTTTTTAAAGAAGGTTAAGGTTTCGTACTATTTGGTGTTACATATAGGAATATATTAAGTTTACAAAATCAAATAAAGGCAAATATCACATTCTACAAGAACTACTTTTATACTACTTATTCAGGCTTGAAGTGTTTATTGAATTTAAAAAATAATAAATAGACAGTCTTAACCACAGGTTTAGTAGTCTTAGCCACAAGTCTTAACCACAGTACTATAAAGAATAGAACTTACATGATTTTTTATATCAAACGAAATATAGGGTAACACAATTGTCATCTACATACAGAACTACTTTGCATACACGCTTAACGTAACATTTACTATTATAAATATAATCGTAAAAAACTAGGTCAGATGACGCTCGAGATTAAAAATTGGATGCGATCGATTTACCGCCATTTTCAATAAACAACCCCAAACGCTTTGTCGAACTATCACAAAAATGGACCAATCAGAACAAAGTATATTTTGACACGCTTACAAATGAGTCGTTTTGATTGGTCCATTCTCGGAATCGGATTGAAGATTGAGATTGGGATCGTTTATTAAAACGGCTGTTATACTTTTTTATTTTTGAAACTACAAGTTTTAGTAAATTCACACAATAAGTTGAGTTACTCGTATCAGCTAATGTATGTAAATTGCGTAAAAGTATGTAAAAACTGCGTAATAGTATTAAAATTCGTGGTGTTTTGGTAAAAAATCCGCAATAATTTAACCCTCTCAATTATTTTGGGAAGGGTAGATAATATCCCTAATGCTTTTCAATTTAAAAAAGGATTTTTCCCGAGCCAGAGACTTCCGTGTTTTGGCAAGTTTAATGGATGGGGAAATAAATTATCTATATTTGTAGAAGTAAATGTAACTCTACAAAGTGATTGATGCTTTGATAAAAATATTAGAAGGAATTTTATTACCCAAACCATAGACGGCCCAATTCATTCTTAAATTTTATAAAATCTATTAATTGAGATATATAAAGAAAATCTTTCATTTAATTGCAACATATTACTGTATATTATAAGATACTATAGAAAAAAAAAACTAAAAAAAAATCGTAATTCATTTTTGCATTACAACACAAAAAAAGCAATAAAATGAATGGTGGACCATGTTAGAAACCGGGGTATATTCGATGACACTATTACGTGACTATAGACAGCATTTTTTCAATTCCTAATAAATGTTATTTCGTTATGTTAAAAATAGCCTTCGAAAAGTACTAATACAAAGGCAAGTACAGAGAAATATAATTCTAAGTAATGGAATTAACAAATATCTATGTATCTAAAAGGAAAGTAAGAGAATATTTTCTTTAGAATGTTTTTGCGTCTTATGATATTTTATTTATGATTATTACCAAGAAATTCTTCTTAAGGTTATAGCTCAAGGTCCATTTTCATACATTTTGTTTCACCTTTAATCTGGGTAACTAAACAAGTATTGGCAAGTAAAGAATTTAAATTCACGTCTAGTTAGTGATTAGTTCTCGCAGTTGAAAGAAAAACGTAAAAATAATTAATAATCATGGATATTTCGGCCTTTAAAATTTCGTCATATTAAATTTTAGAAAAGGATAAACACGGATGGATTTTTTTGTTGTTACGAACTAATTTTCATGGCACTTCCTGTGATAAATAGAGCTCCCATTTAAAAATAATAATCAAGGTAAAAGATTTTTACGTGGACTGAAATGCTAGTTAAGGAATAAAGATTTTCATTCCGACTTATGGCGTCTTCAAATTCGCACGCGTTCGCTACACTGCTACGGTGACCCAGCCGCGTGCACAATTATAGGCACCCTTATATAAAATTAAGACTATCTAGAAAGTACGTGAAATTGCGCTTATTGCTGTGAACAAGAAAAAACTGTCACTTTCAATGTAACTGCTACATAAAAAGTGCAAAACACAAACTTATTTGTTCTTTGGTAGAGATCACTTCGAGAAATAAGACCGCCATTTGTAGCACCGATGTTTAAATTGTTTCCATCATATGTATATATATTTGTTTTTTGTTTTTTAATACTTACGGTGTACAATAAAGTTTTAAATAAATAATACTTATACCGTATTGTGTGGTTAGGAACGCACGCATAAATAAATCTTAAACACTTTTCTTGTGTATGCACACTAACCTACCAATGACAAAAGCTATTATAAACGTGTGCATGAGCATTTCATCTTATACTTTGGCAGAAAGGAAAGCTCAGATCGTCCTTTATATTGTTTTCTGAGAATAAAAATTAAACAACACTAAAAAATCCAAGGCCATTCGTATCATAATACTATATGTATATGGGGCTTGTTACTCGGTTCATGTGCGGTTGCCGCGGTTGACTACATTGGCTGTTGGATAAGGGTATTTACATTTAGTGGTGAGGAGAAACCCCCGTAAGGCATGGAACGTATTCTTGTTTTGAAAAGAAACATCCCAGTTGCTACTGGAATTCAAATGTGATCGCATTTATTCGTTGGAAAAAGCTCACCGCATTGTTAAAATATTAGTGATCAGTGAATTTTGAATAATTATTTTGGAGTGTTATAAAGTCACACGTACACAATCAACCAGATTGTGTACTATAGGTTCAAAATGATCAATGGATTTTTAATCAGGCAATTTATTTTGTTTGATACAGATATACTTAATTTTATGGTGATTGGAGTTACGTAAAATGGTGAAGGACTCTACAGGTACTTACAGCTTGGCTAGCCAAAACCAAGTAATCAAATAGTATTCATTTACCATTACAATGTTGTAGATGAAATTCTTATAAATAAATAAACGCTATTACGATCTTAAATATATGTAATGCGTGATATCAGAAGAGCAAGTAAAACTATATTTTACAACCACTCCTATGTAGTACCTTACCATGATGAAATATAAAATGATTATTGTCTCGTAAACTGAGAAGAGAAAACTGTACTTGTATCCACATTAAGGAGCACCCACCTGCTGGACATTATTTAAGGGGTGTCGCGTGGAAATATTTTCAAGTAAACTAAATTAAGAAGATAAAGTTTCATCTGCGTATGGCTTGTTATTTATAAATAACTAATATAAAAAAAGACATGATGCCCACACTTTATGAAGTGAATAGAGAATAAATAGGACAGGAAACGATGATACCTAACAATAAGGTGTTTGGCTTATTCTTTACTTTTATCAAATGTTTACGTGATATATATTGTAATACAGAAATAATTGATAAATTATCAGGTATCGTACTTGCCCGTTTACTAGTTTGCAACAAAAAAGAAAATCATTTTCGCCTAGTTTACCACTAAAGCAAAACAGTAGGTTGATTCCCTATGCTACTCGCGATAACACACCGTAAACGCGTGTTGTCAAAACAAGCTCTAAACACAAACGCGTTTCATACACGCGCCACGATGTGTAATTGATAAATAGGTATTGTGTATGCCATACGATAGGTTGTCTATGCTTAATATTTTTATATTACGATGTGTTAATGCGTTCAGAAATCTTTCATCCCCTCGAATCGGCAAGTATCGGTTTTTGAAAAGGCTTTTTTGTTTGTATTCGTGATATTAAATGATGTAACTCGAATAAATCACTGCCAAACTTTATTTAATCCCATTTTTGTATATACTTAAATGTAAGAAACAGGAAAGGACTATAAAAATAATTTAAAGAACTTTCTGTAGATTGTGATTGTTTTCAAACGAAAAATATAACTTCAAAATTATTGTCAAATGTCAATGTCATTGACTTATTTACTTAATTTGTTTACTAAAGCCACATTTTAAAAATTGAATTGAATTGATATATTGAATGCTACTGAAGATTTTACACGAATGCTGTTATATGAATAATAGTAAATGCTGTTGTGCTTATGCAGTTTATGTTAAATTAGCGCTAACGACGTATATTAATAGGAATTCTACGGACCTTCCATTATAAAATTTGTTGCAAAATCGACAAGGCATTAACTCAAATTCTTTTTTTTTTTAGTTAAATAATGTGACGAGGATGCCGTTTACCTGATGATAAGCGATACGACCGCCCATAAACAGTTACAATGCCATCCGGAACTTTGAATTGTAAAGCACTATGTGACGTTCCACAGTAGGTTTTCAGAATGAGACAAAGATTTTAGGTCTTATAAAGTAATTACGCTAGTTACAATTTCCTCTAAACTGGTACACATCAGTGCATGGACACAGTTTAACTTGGCTATAGAAATAGACATTGCCGTAGACACCTTATAACTATTAAGACAGACACTCACATATAACAGACTTACCAACAATAATTAAAATAAGTGTATATTGCCTATTAAACGTTATTTTTAATAATTTATAACTCTATTAGCTAGTATCTTCTATTTGCCGCTCAACCGGCATTATTCTTTTTGGAATAAAAAGTACTCTATTCAATCCACAGCTCACTGTCTGAGTACCATATTTCATACACATTCATTTAGTTATTAAGGTGAAACTGATTAATTAACAAACATTCAAACTCATGTATAGAAATTTTACTTAAGTATATTATGTTATCTAAGACTGAACAACAAATAAAAAATAAAACAAAAATAATATGTTGTTAAAACTGAGTATATTTTACTATTATTTATTTGGAATATCTTGCATTACATTCACTATCCTGTAAAAGAAATTATTTTATTATTACATTTGATATTATCAGTTTTGTTAACATTAGTATTCAATGTAAGATGCCTTTGGTCTCCTAAAATAAAAAGAAAGTGTTTGTACAAACAATTTTAGATTTAACATGATTACATACTTTTGTTTGTAATTGTGTAAAATTATTGGGATTACCTACATGAAATTTTTGCTTTGTTCCCTGGATCGATATTCACATTTAGAAGATTTTGATATTTAATTTAAAGCTGGCTAAGCCCTTGATTAAGACCTCTACCAATTACTTATAACAACAATAATGTATAACTAGTAAAAATTTCTTCAATAATCTTTATTGTTATCAAACTTTATAGGTACAAAACTTTCACCACAAAGAAACTACATAGTATTAATTGTAATGTACATAATTAAGAAAACATTGTTTAAAAAGATACCTTCATTAGTGTTTTATATTTGTTTGGCCTATCTATTTACTAATAGAAATATTACATCGAAGTAATAAAAATAAACTTGATTGACCTCAATTGTTGTCAAAAGTCGGGTTGCCAGTAGTAAAGTAGCTTATTTTTCACCGCTGAGCCCATAACACAAATTTGACTATCAAGATACAAAAACATAGGTTTGAATATTAATTCGATCATTTAGGATTTATGTTTGTTTTGTTTCTGATAAGGTAGAATATTATATTTGAGTTTTCACGATGTAAAGAGGATACTATCGTCAATAGAAATTATACAGTCGTTGTATCTAAATAATTAATTTGTCTAAACGCGCATAGACGCGCTGGATTGCCGCACGTTATTTTGACAATTCGTAACATGCCCATAAGGCGGATGTGTCACACCTCATCGTGTTTATGAAATGTCAAATTAGCATCCAGAATACTCTTACACAGTCATAACATGAAGTTAACGAAACACGCCGTGTTACAAGTTCGACATTGTCGTAGAGAATCATGCCCCAGCCCGATAATACTGTCACAGTGCGTACTTGCCAAGTCGTTTATTAGCTATCATTGACACGGCACAACGTACTTGATAGCGGTCATAATCTATTAATCACCACATAAAAGGACCAGGAGTCCATAAGCGGCTGGATTTAATAAATGATTCTTAAGGGACCCTATTTTCACACCCCGTCGACTTTGTTGCGTTTGGTTTCTATCATTTAGTTTAATTGACACGCCAACACTTTTCCTTTAAGATTTTGGAGTTGACTAAAAGGTCTCAGTGAGACTGTTTAGCTAATATTATATTATAAGTCTGATATAGCTAACTTATAATATTTTGTTTTTGTAAAACAAAACACTACATTTATCGCTTAAGAAGCTGAAAAGAATCTTGTAGGAAAGCTGAAAACAAATCTCAAAATATGTACATGTTATATGCAATGTAGGTTCGTATTTATAATCACCTTCGTCTATAGTTCGTACGATCAAAGCGACAATTCATGCGAATGATTGCCAATTAGGACGATGGATTAGACTATAACAAGCTAATGAATAATGATCATGCAAAATCAAATGCGAAATGGCACAATCTATAAATAGTCGATTGTAGGGTATAAAGCCTCGGATGCGGTTATCGATACTGCATACTCATTAGTATCCGAGTTAACGTATGTAATCGATACCTAATAATTATCGGTAAGTACTTTAAACATAAATTTGTAAAGAACTTAATACTTCGTAAACTACTTCGGACTTTGCAAATCTCTAATAATTGCATTGAAAAGTATCCATTTTCTAGGCTCAGAGTTTCAAATATAATAATTATACTAGACTTTGAAGAACGGTTTCGAGAAGAGAGTATCGAGTATCTAAATCTAATTATGCTTAAAATCGATAGTCATTAGATATTCACATTTGACACTACTTGTATCAAGCGAAAACATCTTATAATTTATTATATAATTGTATAGATCTATATTTATCAAATATGGTTGATTATATTGTGACCTTATATGTTCGCTACAATAGTAAAGGAATCGTACAACTGTCTTCAAGAAAACACACACATCACGATTATATTCCCGAAGGGGTAGGCAGAGTAGCATGACACTTTTCGCCTATGTGTCCGGTCCCACGATGTGATAGGAGCAAGCCTATCGCTACATGGGACACAAATTTTGACTCCGGGCTGTTGTAGAGTAAAAAACCCCAATATTGCTGTCTGACAAGAGTATCGAATCTGGAACCTCAGAGTCGTGTCGTACCATACACGCAATACAACTGCGCCACCGAGGCAGTCTTTCACAGAAAGAAACGGATTTTTCAACGGATAAATCTCTTATCATCGAATGATTGTATTTTTCAATTGCTTGTTTCGGAATATTATCAAAGATATCGAATGATTAATAGAATAATTTCGCATCTGATGCGTAAACTTGAGGGTTCACCACAGCGGTACGAAACGCATTCATTTATTATTTAAATCCTAGTGGACTAAGAACTGTAATCCGTTTATGTAAATCGATGCTAATTCTCTTTGTAGTCGACAGTTCACACTCGAACCTTTTCACGATTTCGCACGATGTTATTTACCGAACTTACTGACTTTTCTATGTTAAAATAATATATTTTGTGTGTGAATTTTGATACTTTTATAATTATTATAATTCGGATTTTAAATAGGTATGTATTAAATTATTTAGGTATTTTATTAATTAAAAATGTTTCGTTGAACATAATCGTAAAGAAAACACAATATTATATTTTAAATTAATCTAATATTACATTGAACGTGTTAATCATCTAAAAGACGACGCGAAGTTTTGTGGTAATGAGGTTAATTTGGGGCAAGATCAAGGAGATCAAAGGTTTGTAAGAGTCGCAAACAATAATTACTAGAGCAACTTGAAAGCGTGAACTGAATTGAGTAATCTAATATTTTTGGTCGTCTCTGTCATTACGATAGCTCGGCATATAGAAACCATACATATACATATACCTTCTTATGTGGTAAACTATATTAAATATATTAATATAATACAGAAAAATCATCGACGAGATAGCTTTACATCAATCTTTTAAAATACCCTAGCTGTTGATATTCAGTATATATGTATAAAGTATTCTTATTATAGATTGTAGATTCAACGCAGACATGAACACTCTAGAAATTTAGGATGCATGGCTTTTTACGACCCATAAAAGAATATACCTTTTTTCTCGAAGGAAATTCACTTACCTCTAAATATTTGAAAGGGTTAGCTCTGAGAACGTGATATCACACGACACAATTTACGCTGCGTAATTTTTTTGAATACATTTTGGTTGAAACATTCTTGATAAAAAATTTACAACACCGATGAGTTTTGAAATATTTTTCGCATTCATTCACGTGTCAAAATCTATGCGAGCGAAATATTTGAACAGGCTGCAAAATCATTTCATTGATCAGTGCCGATGCGAAAACAGGTTTCCCCGATAGCCGTTCAAAAGCTCTTTCAATTTAGTCCCGCGAGCCGCGTTGCATGTTGATGTTTTCCCGTTTGTTATAAGAACCCATTATGGATATTTTTTTATTATACTACTCTTCCTAATGGTCAAGCTAATGGAGATATTTTTATTAAAGAGCTCATGTGTATTGTGCACGTTACGCCTTCATTTTAGTGAGAGGGGTCGCGTCATAAAATTCTGTCATATTTTGGTTTTTGTAACAAATTGCAGTCTCCACACGTATTGTCCTTTTTGTATTCATGCGCAAAGGAAGCCGAGAAAAGTAAATATCATGCGGGGCTCGACTTTCAGTTAATGGAACCTTTTTTAAAATAAAACAGTACTTGGATAATTGAATAAAATATAACTGTTGTTTACATAAAATTGAATTATGTGTTGATATTAAAAATATATTTTGTAATCAAATCGTGTATCTCATCTTTATTCAAGATTGTTTTTTGATATAAAAATACTTATTAATTATTACTGTATTATTTTTTTATTTCAATTCTGGTACAGGAAGCAGTAAAAATATTTGAAACATCGTTCTTACACTTTTACTTGCCAAAACTTCAGACGCCGGTTTTGGTAATGGACTTTTATTACCTTTGGGATAGACCTTTTCACCTAACACGAACTGACATAGCCTTGCTATTTAGGTCATAGTGCAACATGAAATTTCTGTTTAACTAGATATTTGAAAGCGTGTCTATTTAACCAGTGTATACGAGCACTCAGCCGGCGGTAATCTGGTTTATTAGCGGATATAAGTAGAGGTGGGGCTTTATTAAGGTTATGTATGGGCTGTCCACTCGGTTGGAAGGTGTGTCCGTTATTGATCGCTGGCCGCTCTATTTTTGTCTGCTTCTTTCATTAAGGCAAATAGCACTGAACAAGTGCGCCATGCTGGTGTTTTGACGTCGTTCCAAATTAGTGTAGAATGGGAAATTCCAATTAACCTAACAATTTTGTTCGTATATAACGGTGTTTTCGATGTAATTACATATAAATTATATATAATTAGACTTGTTATGTGTAAGTAACTTTTTGATGTGACCTCTTCCGTATTAAGTCAAATCCAATTAACGCTATTATCATATTTTCGTAACCTGCTCATTTCCTTAAGAAACATCCAGAAAACATATATTTTATTAGGAAATTGGTGGCTGTTTCATAAGTTAAAAAATGATAAAAGTAGTAATAAAAGAAACAAACAGTCTTGTCACTTAATACAATTAATTGATATCGTTAAAATGACAATATTTTCATCTTAATTTTATAATTAAACGAACATCACATAAGAACCATCGCAAATGTAAGTAATTTGTATGGATCAACGGGAAATGTAAGAAACATGAATTACATCTCGGTGTATAAATCTTGGTGATCTTCAGTTACCGAGCTCTGTGTAAATAAAACCCGAATATATTTTATCCCTCGACGAAATGACTACACCTCAACTTGATGGTTTGTTCAGTCAGCCCATAAAGGATCAAGAAAATCATGCACGTTATCTCGCAAAGTATGTATACACACCTACTATAACAGTTATATATTAAGCGTTGTAGGCAGTCAAGCACGACAGCAGTGCCACCAGTCTCAGGAAATCGTTGTGCATTTGGTTTGCAAATGCAGTGGTGAGCAATGAGCATCCAGTTTAGTATAATAAGTGTCCTCGCCAGCAAATCACATGACGTTTTATGGCTTCTCATAAATAAACTAAATGAATTAGATAATAAAAATATTAATAAAAGTCCTGTTAATAAGGCCACCATGCCGCGATATATCCTTACATGCCTTTTTAAATTTCAAATAATTTGAGTTATCATCTCTTATAATCTTTGTTTATAACATAAAACCTTCATTATCGTACTGCATTACCTCAAAGTGAGATAGATACTTAAAAGATACGCTTCCAGATTAAAAAGCAATTTGAAGTCAAATGAGATTTAGAAAATCGACCCGAATTGAGCCGCTGATGACGATTTAAACACTTTTTTATACTAAGAGCCTTCTAAAGGCGTCTAACTGCGCATTGATGCTTAGGTATATGAGCATATAAAACATAATCGATGGTAGTATAAGATAACGATTATATTACAGCATTTTTATTATATTTTTCTGCCTACCAACAGTTACGTTGGGCAAAGTTATATTTCATTATTGGCTGGGCCTGTAATGTTATCGTAAAATCTCTGCATTGCATCCACAGTGATGTGGTCATTTGATTGTCTGTGAAATTGCAATTTCTGATAATTAACAAATTAAATCTGATTTTCCGAATTCATCTTACAACCGCAGCAGAATGATGTAATTATATATTTTTGCTTGTAGGATTTGTACATATTAGGGTAGATTTTATAAGCGAATTGCCATCTTTCCAGTAAAGACATCAAAGTTCTCTTTGCGGTTCTTTGTCTGTAAATAGAACTA
Organism: Manduca sexta; assembly: GCF_014839805.1. Lineage (NCBI taxonomy): Eukaryota > Metazoa > Arthropoda > Insecta > Lepidoptera > Sphingidae > Manduca > Manduca sexta. The sequence goes on along the minus strand of NC_051137.1, from coordinate 5,105,744 downwards.
CACACCCAAAACTATCTAATATGAGTTACTATTTTAACTTTTCATAATACGCGCTTACATTCCACACACATTTAACATAAATGGTGTTCGAATAAAAGCGAAAATGTCACAACATCTCAGCAACGTGTTTGAAAAGAATTTTATATAGCTGCAAACTCATTTGTCCACGTGTAAAATATGTTTCGCTCCAAAAGCTATGTGGAACTATTTGACACGGGTGTTTCATTGGCTGTACGAAATTAACAGTAGAGGCAGAATTTCGCTCGTAAAATCTTAACTAAAGCGGCCTACATGCACTGAAATTCGTTATAACACTAGCGTGCTAAAATACTACAAAACAAATAAAAACTACTATAACATGTTTATTTCGCGTTTTATATTTACGGGAAATTATTATATTCTATACTGGGGTAACATAGTAACAGAATAGTTATTAAAATAACTTTAATGCATAATTTATTCCTCATAACAAAAGAGTTTGTACGATATTTCGTAGCGTTAACACTTTCTAATTATTTTCCTTGCATATTAATTTATAACACACTTGACTCGAGATTGTGGAGTAAGCACTTGTCTTCTAACATTTTATACAAATTCTTAACCACAAATACCTACACATCGAGAACTAAAGGCCTGTTTAGTTAAATTATAAAATATTATTTGTCACTTCTGTGGATTGGGAAAACTAGATGTTCTGAATAATTTGTACAATGTAATCTCTAATGCCTCGCAAAGGAAAAATTCTTCATAAATGTCTACTTCCTTGAACAAGCCTTTAATCTGGTGAATTATTTTGATATTTTTATATTGATTTATTTATAAAACTGGACCGGTTACTACGTAGTAGTATTTTGTGCCTCCATAATAATCGAGAGACAAAAAAATATTTGTTGTGTTGCAAATTCTCAGCAGTTTTTCGTCAAAATTATTGTAATATTTTCGATATTGAAAACAGGTTTTTTATTTTGCCGAAATTGAATAGCAAAAATCTGATACAATATCAATTGTGTTATTTTATTATACTCTCTTTTGTTCACGGGTCATCTCAAATAAACGTTTTTCCTGGAATAAAAGTAATTAAATCAACATCAAATGGAGCTTATTGTTATGTGAAGAGAGTATACATTTTTATTCAGTAGAGCAATATGTTGAGTTACCTTTACTCGTATGAGTTGCCATATCAAATTTTTAAATGCTATCTAGTACGTACTATCTTTAATCCATTCCATTCAATTATTATCATCTATCAAACGAAATAAATCCAGATATACGATTTGACATATTGCACGGGGAAGTTACAAAGTGTGTTGGTTTTGTCGACCGGCAATCCATCACACACGACTTGTGTAGTGTTTATAGTTCGCTAAAGAGAATAATATGGGATGGAATACATAAATTCACTCATCCATCATGCCTGTACACATCGGTTAGAAAATAAACCGAGCGCAAGTTATTTATGGGCCCTTTGTATTTGTTCCACAATGTAAAACACACAAACTCGTTCTTATTAAAGTTTTACGTCGACACATTTTTGTTTACATAAGTAGATTGAAAGTTTGTTTACTTAAATAAATTGAATTAAGGAGTTATATTATGAATATATTACCCAATTTATAGTTACTCGTTGGTTTCTCAAAGTTTATACAATTTAAACAAGACGAACAAGGTAATCCACTAATGGTAGCACGATGCATATATAAACATAATAATTACTACCTACAAGTTATAGCAACATTGTTAGAGCTATGGATTACAAAGCGTTGGGTTGCACTGTACGCGCTCATCAGTCGTCATCCTCAGACATTACATGTTGAGCCTCGTATTGCCCAGTAATTATACTAGACCGACAGTCAAACAGAACAGTGGCAAGCTACTGCTTTGTGATAGAAATAGATAAGGCGATAGGGTAGTTTCCTTTGTTTGATTTTATTAATTAATTTATATATAATACATAAAACTACGAAAAATAAATTCTCCTGTGTGATAAGCATCAAATTAGTTTAAAAATAAAGCAGTTATTCATTTTTGAAATATTGTTGTGTGTATAAGTGGGGGCGTTGCGTTAACGCGCTATCTCTTTCTCACGCACGTAGCGTTAACAGTCGATGTCACAGTTTGCTATTACTGTTAATTACCACTTTCAACAAATTTACATTTTGAAAAATATTTACCGTTACATTTTGGATGACACATATAATATAATATAAAGGTTTTTTTTTAAAGTGTTCAGCTTCCTTTTTATTTAAAAAAAATATCGTTATCAAATACTCTCCAATCTCATATCGATATCAGTAATCAAGTGAATTAATTTAAAATAAAATACCATCGATATATATGTACTACGAAAATACTCGATGAAAGTTCGTATAAGAGAGACGTCTTTACATAATCATATAAGCTTTTAGTTTATATAAATAAACTTAAAAAATTGCCATTCTTATTTTTATAAATGTAGACAATAAAAGAAATAGTTGACCTTAATACCCATTTTCATAAAATAGAAATGTAGGATAATCTATAAGTCTCATTTCTGCTAACATTTTATTTAAGTACCCCTTAAGGCTGTAGACGAGCTTTATATTGCTAATTTAATATTTTATGACAACAGTTAAGTAAGACTTGAGGGCTATGACGTAAGTGCTGGGAAGTGGATTGCTTGCCACCATAATAAATACTACATTTTTAAACTTCAAAAAATAATTAATTTAAGTTATCTTTATAATTTAATTACTAAATTAATGATATTTTGTTTATCCGGAATTCTAAAGAATAAAAGCTGATAGTTCTAAAAAATTACCAAAAATATCTGGGCATCTTTCTCGCCTAAATTTATATGTTCCAAATCTCACTAATTACACATTATCCCTGTTATATAATGTAAAATGAAGTAAAGCTAGAAATCAGTGGTTATTTATCACAATTTCTGCTCGCTTGCGGACACTCTACGGGCGACTGGTCACGTGCCAGCTAACAATGTTATTACGGTAATGTAAATAGTTACTAATTAGAGCTATGTAACTGCACGTATAGAATCTACGACGGATATAAGCTGTTAGTTTCCTCTCGATGTATTTATAATTAGTTTGTATTGCTACTGAATACGAAAAACTATGCCTAAATCCGACGACGAATAAAAGTTCGTGATATCGGACGATTCGTTATGGGACTCAACTGGAGTTAGGCAGGCCAGATAGACGCAGCGATGTCAGTTGGATTAAAGCGCTGAGTGGTGGCCAAGACGAGGCAAGCGTAGCGTGGGTCGTTCAGCGGCAAGATGAGTGAACGACATTGTAAGGATCGCAGGTCGAACCTGGATGCGATTGGCTCAGGACCGAAAAAGGTGACATAATGTGAGAGAGGCCTATGCCCAGCATTGGTACTCTACACGTTGTGGATGATGATGATGCTTAAACTATTTATACACACACATGCCTTTATCCACGAAGAGGTAGACAGAGGCGTAACAAGTGCATCATTTTCCGTTGTGTGTATATAAGAATGTAATGGGGGTCAAGCCTTCCAGGCTCCGGGCTGATACTGAAAAAACCCAATATCACTTTGCCCGACCTGGGGATCGAATCCAGGATCTCAGCACTACAGTAATACCATAATCTAACTACGCTACCAAACCAGTTAAACCTAAAGGTATGTTGACATAAAAAATATATTTTTTACATAAAAGACTTATTAAAAAAATATTTTGATTTTATAAAAAAATAGTAGGCATGGATAAAAGTGGACGTACGGAGCGACATAGTCGTGAAATAACGACCGAGCTCCTTAAATAAAGATTAAAAAAAAAAAACAGCCTAAGAGAGTATTTTTACTTCAATTGTATTTATAAGAACCGTAAAAATATTAGGCAAGGCAATTGAGCAATGCATTGCGTTAAGTATTTTCGGGAAAATAATCTCGGATAATCATTTGAAGTGTAGAGAATGAATATAACTTTATCGTGGAAACTTTAAAAAGGTTTTAGGAAAACTCAAACGAAAAGTTCGCACCCGGCTTCAACCTATCGCTTCCAATCTAAATGTTATATCATTTTACTTTTTGTTTCAAATATTATTATATTAGTCTAGTATGATTTGCATAGTGTTATTGTAGTTGTTGTTGTTTGCAGTAATAATGACCTATTATATTTCTTTGTCTTACCTTATAAGGTAAAAGTAAACTAAGTAAATTTAAGTAAATTTGTCAAACAAAATTTGATAATGTTTGTAGCAGGAACAAATTATGATTACTTAAACTGTTTATAACTACAATGAATACGCAATCAGAACTCAAAATATAGCTCACAAAGAGTTTTATACTTTGAAATAAACGTATAATTTGAATGCGAGCGGTAAATTGTTCGACAAGCAATAAATGGCTCAGGTCAATCCGCCCGTGACATGTCCTGTGATGTCGGACACTTGATGCCAGACGCCGGACACCGGACATCTGACACCGGACGCCCTGCCGGACGCAAACAACATGCGCCCCTTAATTGCTGTCAACTTATACACACACATGAATATTGATTTATTACGTTCGAATTTCAAATTAAAATGAAAGTAATTATTTGATTAAAAGCAAAGATGTTTTAATGTTAGTGTATTGTATGTGCAATAACTGGAAAATAAAGATCTTCGAAACAAATAATATTTATCTTCTTTCATTTTCTTCTATTTGAATGCTTTACATTTATTTAAGTTCACAAAAAATGGTTAGTTAAGGCGATACCTCAGGGTCCATTTTCATACATTTTGTTTCACCTTAACTGTAATAAACAGTTAGTGATTAATTCTCGCAGTTGAAGAAAAACGTAAAAATAATTAATATGCATGGATATTTCGGCCTTTAAAATTTAATATGACGAAATTTTAAAGGCCGAAATATCCATGCATATTAATTATTTTTACGTTTTTCTTTCAACTGCGAGAACTAATCACTAACTAGACGTGAATTTAAATTCTTTACTTGTCAATACTTGTTTAGTTACCCAGATTAAAGGTGAAACAAAATGTATGAAAAATGGACCTTGAGCTATAACCTTAAGTTTATTCATTAAACATTTTTGCGGAGCAATTTGATTTAGATTAGCAATTCTTTTAATCCTAGCAAAACCACTTTTTAAAATTAAAGATTAAAATGCTCTATTTTAAAATGGCTGGCACGTTTGACTTGCCTTGAATTATATCAAAGCCAAATTATTTCTCGATATTCTCTAAAATAAAAAAGAAATAGCAAACGCTCATCAAGCAGGATCATAATAAAACGTCATACATCATTCCATCCGAATTGAAACTAAGATTGGATGGAGCAATATCAGATTTTATCTGAAAAGGGATATCCTCGGAGATCGCAAAAAATATGCCCTATACAAAGAACAAGTTTATTTTATATACAAATATATACAATAACCCCTTAACAATATAGCCTAGAGACCGATCTCGGCTTTAAGGATGTATCGCGATAAAGGTAATCCTACCAATTTACATAATACGTATTTCACGGGGTGGGAGGTGAGAGGGCTCCTCACATCTCCAATCTTCTGGATTAACTTGTATTATCTATAGCGATAACACATAATGACGAAGCTTAATATCATATACAAACAGGCACGTCTCAATCTTTAAAGAGTTTACCGGTATCCGTATAGTAGATTGGTAGATGTCATGAAACTCCGCGTTTTCCGTATTACCTAACTTCAAGACGTTTAGAAAGCAAAGTTCGCAATTTCGTTACGAGTTTGTCGTCTTCATGGTTAATGCCTTCTTTTGCGTATTGCTCTTTTTTCTATTCGGATTTCATTTTACATATAATATAATGATAGAAATTTGCGAAATTAAAACACCTAGTTTCTTATGTAAATATGAATAAGCTTTGCAAGGGAAATAATGGCAGCCATTTTTCTTATGAAATATTTTGTCGTCTTTATTTTTTAGTATTATTAATGACTCTGTTGCTTAGGTTGACGCGAAACAATTTGTCATTCTACTTTGTTTGGGAATTCATCTACTTATCACAGGTCTGTCTTCAAACCTTAATGTGTTTATTTACCTGAATGATGTTACCTCGCTTTTCTTATTATAAGACATGTTTATATAAATATATAATCGAATTTTTGTCTAAAACAAACTTAGTAAATATTTACTCTGGTAATGTATCTCAATTTATCAGCCAAGTTTATCGTGACTCGGATTATTGGATCAGAATATTCTACGTTATTTCATAAAGCTCTCCTATATTTGGATTTTCAACATGATCGCAAAAATATCTTAATACTCCTCAAGGTTTACGTAAATATATATACTAACTAGGTGTCGTTCGCGGCTTCGCTCGCATGAAAAGCCTTTAACGCTTCTAAATTTCCTAAGTCTCTACATGCATAACGCCACATATACGATGCCAGCGCCATCTGTTTAATAATTATCAGATTAAATATTCCATTATATTCCATGGAGGCAAATTACTGGGATATAAAGAATCGTACGTGTTATTCCAAAGTATGCCAAATTTCTATATACATTCAACTGTTTCTGTAATTACTTCTAACAAATGTACAAACATTTTCACAAATTCGCATTTATAATATTCGCATAAAAAAAAACTAAGATTTGGTAAAAAATAAGATCTATGTACTTTACCCGATATTTAAAATGCCTTAGTAGTTACTCCTTCAGTTCATTCTGTAAATAGTATTGATAATGTAATGAATACCGGGTATTTTCCTACGGTCAATATCCAGTATCAATGTAGCTTCGTATTGCGTGTTGTTTGAGTCGTCACTTAATTAAATTCAATGGCCAGTCACGCCTGTGTTACTGCTAATTTCACTCCGCTTCGACCGCCTACGGCTGCAACACGATCCCCAGAACTTCGATTAAAGGAATCATTTCATTATTGCGTAGGAGAATGACCTATACTTTATTAGGAGGATACCGTAGGACTCAATACGGTATACTAGTTCCTGAGATATGCGCGTTCAAACAACCAGATAATCTCTTCAGCCTTATTCAATAGTACAGATAATAAGAAGTTGTTACGGTGATGTTTCGGTTTTGTTTCAATATTTGTAATGAAGTAAATATTCCTTATTTATTGAACATACTTCACCTAATAAAACCTAATACACAAGAATTTAATATCGCAGAGTACTCCAACTATATCAAAGCCATCATCTATCTCAATACAAACCTAAAAACGAACAAATGACTCACTATAAAGTACATTGTCTACACAAAAAAAGTACGCTCAAGGAGTTAGCATATTCAAGCGGAACAAAGCGAGATAAAGCATACAACTGCTATAAACACGTACGTGCCAAAGTGCTGTTCACAGTACAAAGAACTTTAAAAGGTATCTCTGGCATTCTTTCCCTATAAATATCCAATCGACGCATATAGAAAGCGTACGTGAGGTTCATAGGGGGTTGCTGATCTAGGGATAAATCTCTAGAGCGTTACGTAGATGCATCAAGCCCTTGTATCGGTAGATGTTGCTGAGTACAATCTATGTCCCAGACTTAATCTGTCGCTTACTTATGCATACAGAGCGTAGGTTCGGGGGAATCGGTTATAGATAGGAATGATATACATGTTTGAATTTGGAACCGCGATTGTCTTATTAGATGAATAACCGATGATAATTATTGTGTCGTTTTTGAGTCGTATCTTATTGGAAGTTTATTTCAATTATATAAAAAAGGTAGAGGTGATTTTGTTTAGTTGTTATTGTGTTATAATTCTTATGTATTCTACATTTATCATTTTCTCTTAAACCGGCTAGAGAATGAATCTGCATTAAATTAGTAATATGAAAGTAAATTATATTTATTAAATAGTTATTATAAGAATTTAAATAAAGGTAAAAAGTGGCTTCGTATCACCTTAACTCGACTGCCACAAATATTTACAAATTGTTACGTTTAACTAACTTGATTCAATAGCACAAATCCAACACAATCCCAATTAAGTATTAAATGAATATTGCATACTGTGATTCTAAGTCTCCTCTCCTATTATAATTGGACTGGACTAGATTCCGAACATTTTGTATTTGCCAACAAAAATAGTACGAGTTGTATTGTTGACATATTTTCTATCTCTAACAAACACTGAAATTAATCTCGGCTTTCACATATATTTTTTGTATAAAATAATTGAGGGATTTATTTCTTCGATCAAATTAGATTGAAAATAAACACGTCGATTTTATTTCTTCCATTGTTTATCATAATAAAACCTATTCCGTCAGATCATGTTAAGATTACAAACAGAGCAAATCAAAAAGAATACATTTTATTCTATTTTTCGAACAAAATCTATGTAGAGTTGTCATAACATTGAAAACATATTCTTATACTTGACTTTTAAACAACAACCCGGATTTAAAATTGAATAACGAGTCCCGGATCCGTGGTAATAATAGCTCTTTGATTACATTGGCCACAGAGATCAAAAGATTCATTGTCTATTACATCTTACCCAAAATGATAGAGGCGCAGCAAATTTTATTTAAAACTTATCGGCTTCTCTCTAATATGATATAACATAATCTACTGATAGAGTTATATTTAAATAGTGCTGTATCAATATTAATTCTTACATGGATTTCATCAAAGTAATAATAATTAATATAAACCCGAGGAAGTTTTTCCAGCTAAAATTCTGTTTAGTTTATCATTACTTTAATACCGATTAAACTATTCGCCTTCCGGGGAAAGGTACAGAAACACTCGGGTACGTTTACAACAAATCGTGCGCGCAAAAAACGCGTAGTGTGAGTACATGTATCACAAAACTGCGTTCTCGGCGCTTTTGAAATATTCCATCTGCATAGACCATTAACAACGGTACAACTAAAAACCGGACAAGTGCGAATAGGACTCGTGCACGGAGAGTTCCGAACAAACTTGAAGGTATCTAAGTATATAAGTTTAAACTTGACAAGCTTCACTTTGCCGTTCGATTCTTAGACACGGCTATTGCACCAACAGCAAATAATAAGTTTGTAATAGCAATGCACATTTACGGTTTTGAGATTTTTACTTTGATTCGTGCCAAATTTCATGATCCTATACCCACGGGAAGTACCCTTTAGATTTCGATTCCCGTGTGAATTCGTAAGATATGCGAAAGTATGCGACATAAACGGGCATCTTTTGAACGCGTTGACTTACAAAATTTGATTTCACTGCTGAAAGAGACTGCACACCCCAGTATTTGATGTAAATTTCAACGTGCTACGAGTTCCTGATAAAAGGGATCTTGACAGACAAACAACAGTTAATCCTATCAGGGTCTCTTTTTGAGGTACGGAACCCTAAATATGACTTCAATTCCCTCCCAGGAATACCCAAAACAGATATAGCATACGTCGATTTGTTACCCGAGGCCCAACTGGATTTAGATAAAGGCTATTTACATATCCGCTTACATCAGGCGTGGCGATAAAATTTTCACGTTGCCTGCGTAGATGGATGTCGAGAATTCGCGCGAGTCACGTTTCCGAATCACGTTCGCTAAAATAGAAGTTATTGGTAGTAACCCTGTTCGTGAATCCGACATACGCATATCCAGCCAGATATGAGTAACCTACAAATGGCGTCAAACGTAGTTATTGAGATCCCGCGGGCTAAATTGCGCCTGGCGGTGCTTCACAGTTTAATATAAAAAAATTTGCATGTCAATAAATTTGACAAAAGTTGATTGATCAGAAATGACTAGTTAAGATTCTATACTGTACCAACTTTTTTGCAAATAAAGGATTTTACTATTTTACTATTTACTATAAATTTCCTGATTTTGCGTTTTCATATCGGATTTATTTTAAACGTTAATGTTTCAGTATGGTGTCTATATTATGCTAGGCATTAAGCAATCAGTTTTTAGGATGAGTAGATATTATGTGACATTACAACATAAATATTAGCTTTAAAATACGATTACATGAAGGAATCTTGTATATTAGGCACAGGGATTATAATAAAATGATTTTGTAAACAATGTTAGCGCCCGCATTTTAATATTTATTCAAGTAAGTTATGGCATAAAATTACATTCTAACCCCGAACTTCTCAACTCCCATGCTACACTTATCGACGCCGCAATCGCGCAAAGTTGGAGCATATAAACTGTTACAATTTCCTAATTTGATTGAAGTTTAATCGATTCTAAACTTATGAGATAAGCAGGCAATAAAATATAGTAAGTAGCGGGCGGTGGAACAGTTAAATGGCATCACAAATATTGACTTGGCGGTTCCCCGGAGCTTTCCCGGCGCGGCTCGCGACGCCCGCCTGGCGCCGCGCCAGCCTCGCCGTGTACCGACACAACACTTACGTGTTATGGATTTTTTAAACCAACACTGATATAGATACGTTTTCAAACTTAAGTTTCGACAACGTAAATGACACTTGTTTCAATGTTTGCCTTCCGAGTTGCGGTCAAATTGTTCAAATTGTTTTGTTTGTTTTCTACCAATACAAGCTCCTCGTGTTGTGAGCTTGAATTGTTTACGTTACAGATAACTTCGAATATCTTATTTCGAACGTTCTAAACGAATAAAACGACTATCCGCAAAGATATAAATGTGCGAATGGCAGAAACCTATCTTTGCTTTCGCGCAGTCAGATAACAGCTGAGATTTTATTGTTTCTAAGCAATTGCATCTGGCTTCGAGTTAACAAGTTTCCCTTAACTCTAATTACATGTCAATGAAAAAGAAAATGGTGAAACTTTAAACAAGGCGTTTTACTGTGTAGAAAATCTTATTTTGTTAAAACTGAACAAAAGACGTATTGGGTTTAATTTGTTACGTTTATTCCCAACAGGCTTTTGCTGGCGGCTTCTCCCGTGTAACAGAGTGTTCCGGGAACAAAGTCCCGTTATATATTTTCCCGGGGTAGAATGTCTATAATTTCCCCCAAGTCTTAAACTATCACCATACCAAATTTCATGCAAATCCGTTCAGTAGATTTTGAGATGTAATCGATAACAGACAGGCATAAAGGGGGACTTTGTTTTATAATATGTATGATAATTTTGTTATGGTGTGGTATAATTTAGGTGGATTTTATCGTCTAACCTAAATTGATTAATATATAAACATCACTCAAAACGCTAGCGTTCCATTATGTAGAAACAGTTCCAAGACGGTGAATATGACAAGAATAACCATTAATTAAAAGTTGCGTTTGATATACGCCATGAGAAATTACTTCTAAGCAAAAAGAGGTTCCGCAACCTATAATGCCACAATGTGTTATTACAGACAGAGTTAATCCGCTTTTGTTATGAGTTTTGAAAGGATTTATCGGGTTTTATTTCTTTTCTTTCATACGTCGTCTCAATAGCGTTATTACCGGCAGCCAATCAATCTGACAATGACTAAAGATTATATAAATCTGTTCAGAACTGAGATTTATGTTACACGGAGCTGACGTTACGTCATACTTATATTGATTTATCAAGAGCTTCATAGATTAATAAATATTATAATTGGGTTTTAGTGTTGAGTATCTCGTAATCTGGAATTATGCACTGGTGGTCTCTCATATGTGACGTATCACCGCAATGTCTATTTTTGCCGCCAAGCAGCAATGTGTAGTCACTGTTGTGTTCCGGTTTGAACAACATTGTAGCAAGTGTAACTACTGGACATAATAAGATTTAAGATCTCATGTCTCAGGATAGTGAGCGCAGTGAAATACCAAAAAATACTTTGTAATTCAAGATGTTGGATGGTGTTTCTATTGTTGATGGTTGGTCGTATCGCTTACCCTCAGGCGAAGGGCAAGCTCGTCTCGTCTTTCAAAGGAATAAAAAAAATTGGCAATTCGGTTTCTATAATATGAGTCCTAACATTTCTTGCAAAATGTGGATACCATAACGCGTCTGGCTACCCCTTATGGCAAAAAGGTGTAATATATAATAATAGTTAATGATACATTTGTTATCCATAGGGGAAAGATGACTATTGATTTCTACTTAACACAATCCTGACATAACTCGTTCCGCATCCACTTCTCCTCATCATGCAGTCTCCTCAGTTTATGGTGCTCTTCACTTCTTTGTGAAGGGTGTCTGGGTTTCGGTTTATTACTGCGGTCATTTCAATTTGAGTCTCTCGTGCAATCTATCCAGTAACCACTAATTATTTGACCTATTATAAGTCTATTATTCTCGATACTCAGAACTACCTTTTATTATTTTACATTTTATTTCTATGTCAAAAATACCTTACCTTCTCGTAAAGCCGTAATTAATCACTAATTAGAACTAACAAGATAGCAAACCGACGTTCTTAGAGTTCGCAAGATTTCCTTACTAAGGTTCAGTTAAGTAAATTTTATTTATGAAAGCGTTAGCGTCGTGTGCCTGACTTAATGATGTCAATTTGAATACGACCGACTTGTCGGTTTCACGCCTCTCCACGGTAATGTAAATTTCCCGCTTGTGCCAGCACTAACGGCATAGTTCCTCAATGTTATTTGACACTTGAAACAGGCTGTCAATCAGTACCGATTGTATCGAACGGCGAATGAGTAATTTAGCGATTAGGTGTGCGAATGTCAATAGCGGTTGTGGTTTTATGAGCGAAGCGACATCGAACGTTGCACATTTCAATGACTCAACTTTGTTTAATGAAATACTATAAATGGACTAATGATTTGGTTGTTGTATGTATGTATGTACAAATAGACTTTCATTTTGTCGTAGAAATAAGTGTTTTATGTAATTTTTTATACATTTATCAAACAGACTTTGAGCACTGATTATGTATGTGCAATTCTTTAAGAATATGCACTAACAAAATAAACTCGCAATTGCGTCAACACACCCTAATTTCTTGCGAAATTATAACTGCTTCAAACTTTTAAAAATACATCCCTGAACATTAAACAATTAGAAAAAGTTGGAAACTTATTTATCTTCAGAGGCCTATATCCCAAGATAATATTGTTGAATTAAAAACTTCTGTTTAATTGAAATTTTCAAACCCGAAACTTTTTGTCCCTTTTATTAGAAATTCAATTTTAAAACATTTTAATATCTTATTTTACAAGAACATAAATTTGACTTTTATAACTAGATTTTTCAATGCCTTGTTTAGGTTAGTATAAACAACAAAAACGAATGAATCTAAGGATTTGTGGAAATAAAGCAGTCGCTTCCAACGGAACGGCACAAAGCAATATAATCGTATCATACCTGCAGGTAGCAACTACGTGAGCATTCGCTGGACATGAATTACGTTTTTCCATTTGCTCTTTATGGAATTTCTTTCTTGCTGTTTGAGGAAATTGCCAAGAAACGTCCAACAATTTTCGTTCAACCGCGTGCGATATGCTATAAATCTAGCTACAACTTTTATGGCAAAGTTGCGAGGTTAAATGTTATATTAAGAGGAAATTTATATTGGAATTTATATAATTCACTACAGGCGTATCTCAGTTTTATTTATGTATTATTTTTATAGAATTTAATGGTGACCAAAAGGATTTTAACACATATTTCGGTACTTAACACCATTTTTAAATTAAATTTTTACGACGATTTTTATAGTTAGTATACTAATTATTATTTTAATAAATTGTAGTAAGTTACACAATCCTTCGTCTAATACAACGAAAACGACTTCATCTTTTTCAGGACAATATATTTAGGATCCCATAACGTCTCCATTCGCGGACGTTCAAGTTCGCATCTTAACAAGTTCCTTGCCGTATCAGTGAGATCAAAATTTATTGTGTAAATGCTTCTCTTATGAACCAGAGCACGTCTTCTTACTGCGTCTTCCCAGGCATTAATTTATGATGTCGTTTAAATGGAACATTATGGACGATGTCGTAATTTATGCGGCCATATTACTAAGATCAGTAGAGTGCATACCAATTTACTGTTGCTTGGGTAGATCGCTCAATTTATGAGATTAGTATGAAGCGGAGGTCGTTCCAAATTTAATAACACTACATTATGGTAATTGTTTTGTTCGTTAATGTGACAGGCGTGTTAGATTAGCAGTTTCGTTTTCCGTAATAATGCGAAGTAGATGAGGTTTAATTGGAACAAAATATAGTCTTTTTATTTACTATCCTTTTGGTACTATAGGTTTCTATAATTTTATAGCACCTATCTGTTTTTATATGCATAAAATTGTTGTTTTAGTGGATACTACGGCACAGTATGACGCAGTACGAGCCTATCTGAAAGAATTGGACATCTCGAGCGCTGTTTGGGTCGGCCTCATTCGCAGCAATCCCGACGGAGACTTCACTTGGACGTGAGTATTTATAAATCTTTTCTTTAGGGAGATTAAAATGAAATAACCGTTAAATTATTATCAGGAAATCAATTTAAAATCAAATCTATCAAAAGACGATTATATAAATTTCTGGTGCTAGGATATATTATTTTGTTACCGCCGAGATAGCCACCACCGTACACAAGGTATTACGTGGGCCACTATAACGGCTTTTAAGTGTGTCGCGTTCCGATCAACCTTTGTATATCGTGTTCAAACATGCTATCCACTCACCATTGGATAAAGTGGAATCACGTTGCCGTGACCGTATGACAATAAAAAACACACCAAATTCCTTTATATTTTAACAGGCAATTAAAATGAACTTTAATAAGTATTTTATTTTCAGTGATTATCGTGGACTGAGCGGCGACGGATATTGGAGTTCAGCACCGGACGGAGGCGCGGCTCCTTTGTGTGCTGCTGCCGACCCTGCCGCCGACTACCGCTGGGAGGCCAGGGCCTGTGGTGGGCCCACCGTGGCTTCGTTTATATGTGAACTACCTGGTAAATAGCTTTACTTATTATAAAACAAAATTGCTTCGCTGCGTCCGTCTGTTTGTCAGAATGCGATAAACTCAAAAAGTACAAAATGGATTTCGATGAATTTGGTTTTGGACATAATTTGACACCTTGGAAATGGATATAGGCTAGTTCTTGTCCCAGGAAAATATATGTTGGGAATTTTCACCAGGAAATCTCTTTTACGCAAGCGTAGCCGCTACCCAAAGTTAGTTTATTATAGATGCGAAAGTTTATGACAATGTTTGGACCTTTCTTAATAAAAACCGCTTAACAATTTTAAATACTGACACACAGACAGACCATGTCTTGGATGCACAATAAGCTTCTATCCCTGAAGAGTACACAATGAGTCTCTTGTCCTGAAAAATGCTTTCAACGCGGGCGGAGCCGTTAGCGACACCTAGTGGCTACTTTATACTCAAGAACATGATTTACCTTTCATACATTTTCGTAATAGAATATTTTACATACTCATTTTTATCTTACTCTTAGTACCGCAATGGGCGTTAGGCAATGAAGGATGTATGGTGCGAGCTCTGCCGGCCCTGACTATCTTGTACCTGCCCGAAAGCGCTGCTGTGCAACTTACGGCGGATTGCGGACTGGCTGGCGTCAAACGAGTTCAATGCACCGGAAACGTGGTATGTAATTATTTAATCTTCCAAACTATGAGCCAAATACGGTTTCTAATTTGAAGTTTTATTTTCAGAAACGCGAAGAACTGCTACGTGATTTATCATGTTCCCAAGATGAAGACTCTTCTACGACTCCGAACTTGTTGTCCACTAGTACCAACTGGCCTGTGACCACAGATGCTATATTTACCGACGAAGATTCCAATAAAGAAGGTAGTACTGAAGAGACCATCACAACTGAACACGAAGATGATATCAATCAACCAAACGTGATGACAAAAACTTCTACATCACCAGAAATTGCGACATTCTATAACTTACCAATGAAATTAGCAGACCGTAACAAATTTAATAGGGTTATTTTAGAGAAAAATATTAATCTAAATATAAACCCAAATAATTCACAAAGTAATTATATTCCCAAAATAGCCAGTGAAGACAATATGCTTAGTAGCAGTGAGTTGGACAAACTAGAAGACGAAAAACACATGCAACATAAAATGTTACATGAAGAGATTGCACGACTTGGGAACTTAGACAATATATTTACGCAGCCTACGGACCATTTCGTACCGCCCCTCGTAATGGCAAAAGCAAAAATAAGTGACGACATGACTGTGTTATCGCTTGCAGAAAAACATGCTCAACAACTTGCTGAGCAACAGTTTATAAAACATAGTAGCCAGAAAGAATCAGGTTTAGAAAACGCTGATTTCTTAAAGTTAACTACAAATGGTCTCAACCGAGAATTTTCTCTTGAATTGCTTACAACGTCTACAGCTTCAGCTATATTTAAAGATAATGAAAAGAAGGACATAAATAAACATACAGTACCTAAAAAATATCACGATAAATATAATGAACTAAAAACAAAGTCACTTAAAGCTATGGATTTGAAATTGGCAACAAGTCATAAAATTACTGAAACATCCACCCAAACTCAAAGTACAATCAAAGCACACGAAACATCCACTACCATTGTTAGTACTCTGCAAGAAGATAAAGAGAAGCAAGCCGATGAAAGACCTTCCATCGATCTTACTGTAATAATTAAGGATGATGAAGAAAAAGAAGATGAAAAAACATTTTATGCGAACTTTACTGGAGACGTTCCTAAACTAGAAAACTTTCGGAACAACACATTAATATACAGCAATGATAAGGACAGTACAACATCAGAAAAACCAAATCCAACACAATCTGCTGTGACAGAATCTTTGCCGGTGAATACGACAGATATCCAAAATATAACATTGAATCATGAAACAGTAAAAATAACCATAATTACAGACGAAAAATCTACAGTTACGCCAACGGTGTTTGAAATCGCAACCATGGTTCCGATATTCCATAATGATACCAATAATATGGTCACCGCTGTAGACCGTAGTACACTTAAAGTCAATAATACAGGCGATGAAATAGACAAACCACTACAAAAAATATCAACTATTGTAGACTCTGAATTGCACAAAGATATTTTCGATACAGCGCAATCTACGGACTTGTCAAGTACCACAGTAAATGCAAACTATAGCAGCTATCATGTTGTTCCCGAGCTGAAACAATCCACATCTAACCAGAGTGAATTAACATCTCCCACTATTCCTCCACTTATTTCTACTACAGCAGTATACAATGTAAATGAAATAGCTAATGTCTCTCATGATGGTATTATACCGGATGTTATATATTCAACCAAAGATGCGGTGTATGAAATTAATGTCGCGGACGACCACGATTTCAAGAACAACACAACAGATACCGACGGTATAGACGACTTTCAATCACCTCTACTATCCGGAGCTAATGAACCCATTGCCCGACCAACTAGGTCGAGAAGACCGCAGACACCCAATCGGAATAAATTTAACCCGTTTCGTATATTAGGCTAAATATAACAATGAGCGTATTGATTCGACTGCCACATTATGAATTTTAGTGACGACTGAAGAATATCTACAACTTCTATTAGTTCTAGTGAACACGATCACATTACTATGTGATGGCACGGTGCACTTAGTTGACATTTAATAATTACGTTATCATTGTTAGCATACGTGTTAGGAATTTTAGACAGCTGCTTCATGAACAATAATTTTATCAACGCAATTTTTATGCTTCATTTTTATTGAGCTTCACGTATCATAGAATAGTGGTGACCTAGTCAATTCACGTATTTCTAATAGCATAGCTATATCCTTAGTGGTAAGCTACCATGAAATCTAGATTGTTTAGTCACATTCGCCAAAACATTTTACCGGAAAATAATTATTAATATATAATATATTTCACAATACTTAGAATAAATTTATTTTAAGTTTATTCCTATGAGTACATAGTGTGCCACCTGAAATAACTTAAATCTTTGGTAATTCGCCAAGACACTATTGTATTCGGCCAAAATTGTACGGGTTTTGGTTTGATATCCCTTAAAAATATTATTTCTTCGTTAATGAAATCCAGGAAAACAGTTTTCGTTTAAATCAAAACACATTAAAACTGATTGAGAATATAATATACAAGTGTGTGCGTTTAACGAAATTATCAAACCATATCATTTTAGGATAAGAAATAACATTTAGTCTAATGTATTTTATGGTATATTACATTTGAATTATAAGTTCGTTATGCACAACAAAATTGTCACAATATAATATCATATATCTTTTATTTATATGTTAAGTTCTAGTACTAAATCTACGACAGCTAATCAACTATAGATGAAAAATTGAAGACGTATTTAAGTTAAATTTTTTGCCAGAATTATTAACATTATAGTGAATACATAATATACTTATGTAGATATCTAGTTATCTTAGCATACTTATGTAAGATTTTTAAAAAATAATAATAATAAAAATCATTTTACTGTTTTTTATTTATAACAAAACCAAAAGGTTTTATTAGTGCTACCGAAAAATACATTATTTTCACATGTATCTAAATCAAAAATGCCAAATTATTGCTATTATTCAACATTGTCAGTCGGAAGGTGGTGTTCTATAACAAGAATATAATGCAAATTATATTTATTCATACTTTATCATAGAAATCCTATTTGTGTGTATATATATATATATATATATATATATATATATATATATATATATATATATATATATACCGATTTGCGTTATCCAACCCATAGAGCATAAATATTCAACCCAATCCTAGAGTGAGTGTAGCTAATAATTTATTTATTATATACGCTGACCTTTGAGTTCCAAGTTTGTAAGTTCCGAATCGTCCAGAGAGTTAAAAGACCACGTTAAGTTCGGAAAACCATGTGGCTAAGGGCTAGTCAAATAAAAGTTGTTATTTTCTTTGCCATTCATATGAAAGTAATGAATCGATGTAGCAGGGCTACGTCTCTGGGCAGAAGTTACACAAAAAACCCTGTAACCACCCTTTTGATTTAGGAGTCATTGTGTCTCAATTAAATCTAATTTGAACTGGACTTTGAACTAGCGTGTGGTTCCAAGCGTTGGAGCATGGGCCCCTTAGTCCCCGCTTGCTACAGCCCTGCTTTTAAGGCGAAGGAAAATTCGTAAGTTTGAAGACACTCAACCGCAGCCAATATTTGTGAAGCACTTCCTAGCCACCTCACTCAACTTGCTCGCACGGTGCTAACCCCAACTCAATTTTCGCCGCAACACCGCTTATCATTACTTATATCAACTTTCGTGAAATTTGCACTTTCTTAGAGCTCCAGCAAAATAAACTGTTGGTTGTTACGACTAAAAAGTTTTTTTTATTTCGAAACATAACATGATGCAGACTACTTTGTAACTTTAATGATTATACTGTTAATTTAAAAATAACACCAAGCGTGTAACAGGTTAGGAACTGATTTTTAAATCTTTCAAACTTCCAAAATATGTAATAGTTTCTAGAGTTGATAAAGGGAATCATTTGTCGCCATAAAAAATAACATTTTATTATCCATAATTCAATGCAATTATAATTACTCAAATAAAGAAACTATTTCATTAACATGCCTTAATATGCTAAATATAAAAAAGCTACGAGGCAACAATGAAAGCTAAATAATTATTGACAACCATATATATCAATACTCGTAAAAGGGGATATGTGTGAACCTGATTAAATGTGCTTTTACATGGAAAACCCATAAGGTTAATGGCGCGGATGGTCCCGGATAAAATTCCATGCCCGCCAACCAAACTGAAGGGCGGCAAATGAGTACGGATATTGCTCGGCTTTGTGTCAACGCCAGTATTTATTTGGGAGTTGATAGTAATCTGACATTTCGGGATTGACTTTTAGATTAGTAATGTAACAAATACTACGTTTTACCGTATGATAAAGGTGATGATTTGTTATAACACAAATCATTTAGGTGATCATATCCTATATAACGGATGTCTCAAGATTTCATTCTGATCTACGAATATTTTCATTGATCAACAACTCAAACTAAAAACGTATAAGGGCCTGTCTCTTTCTGACACATTTTCTAGTAAATTTAACACAGTAATTTCTAACATGGTTTCTATATCGTTTGTATTCTGATAATTAAATAATTATCATAATTGTGAGGATATATTCCCTACATTAAACAAAACGTTGTACACAATTGCACAAAATATAATGAATAAAAATATGAATGTTAAAATAATGCTTAAAACAATAACAATTTTCGATTCGCTAAAGGATTCACTTTGAAAAATTATTTTGATTACTTAATTATGTTTTCAAAGCGGCCAGCGCTCTATAAAAATAGAGTGCTGCCTCAAAGAGAATAACCGACCTCTTCCCCGTATAACTAATGGTTGTATTCTGTCATAGTAATATTATTCACTATTGTCCTTACCTCAGGCCCTGGTCGCCAGGTTGTTACTGACCAACACAATCTCAAAGACAAAGCTATCCGGTTTTATCTAGAGTACGTTTTATCGTAGTAACCACTATCTAACATAAAACCGAAACGAAATAGCAACCACTCTGATGGCTGGTAAGATCGCTTTAGACTTGTCTTCGAACTTTCGTTACTTATTAACCTGATTTTCTTGAAACACGGTACCTACCGCAGGCATAGTATCTAGAAAATTGTGGATTTATGGGTCGGACTGAGTACGTAGCATAAGAAGATACAATTACATGCTTGCCACCCCTATGATATGAAAAAAGTATTTCTTCTAAATCAGCTTTCTATGTTTTTTTTAATTTATTTACGTATCTTTCTTCCAGGTGTGGATTTTTTGTTAACCTTTTCTTAGGTACTAACGATAGGTACTTTATTATTATCATTTACAAAATATTGCTTCTATATAATAACTTCAAATCCCACAGCTCTAATATCGAAAAATATTACAACCAAAACGAGTTATCCAAAAATATGCACGATATTTTACAGAAGCAATTTTTCCGAGCATTCCCATATTTATTTTGTTGGCAGTGGACACTCGGTTGACTTCCAAAATATTGGAGATGAGCGCACACGTCTCGGGCCCGTCTCATCCATTATTCAGACTTATTGCTCGTGGAACCATTGGTGTGTAACTCGATTTTCTTAATGGAGATTAAGTGTTTATTGACATTTGGTGCTTCCTCAACTTTTGCAATGTTTTTACAGTCGATTTTTCTTTGTATTCACGATACAAGAAATATTGTTCCAAGATTATGTTTATATAATTGTTTCTAATGATCTAAGTAAATATTAGGGGATTAATCATGAAAAAATTGTTGAAAAATAAATTATTAAAAGCAGCTACGATAACATAAATCTTGGTTTAAAGATTTTGTAAAAAGAGACATGTCTATTGTTCTCATGTTCTGTTCAAAGGACAATGTTGTTACGCATAATACGTTACCCACATCTAAGTTTTCTCTTTGTATATAAATCTGGTTCTGGTTGACCATTTGAAATTATATTTTACAAGGCTCTTAATTCATAAAGTATGTCTCAAAGCAGCGTTGCAGGATTTATTTTTATTTTGAAAGCTCTGTACAACACAAAGTATCTAAAAAATATTTATAATGAAATTCCATGACTGCTGTAATATTCTAAATATATTTTTTAGTACCTACTATACGAAGGCCTGTAATTCGGGTAGAAAACCAGTTATGTTGACCGATCTATTAAAAGAGATAGCTTTTATGTATCTACAGAATTATGTTTCTTATGCCAGAAGCAACAAGGGCAAAGTTGTCAAAATTCTCTTGAAAGAGAATCATAACTTTATGCATAAAAAACATTATGTCTGACACTAAACTTATAATTATTATATTTAATGGAATAGCGTATACAATTCTCATTGGGGCGAGATCGTAAAATGTTACTTCACTGAGCGTTGGTTGATAACGCAACGAACACCATTTGCATCTCAACATCGACACGGAACAAATAACAGTTATATCGCAATTTGCAGTAACCGTACGAATCTGTACAAATTGTGATTACAATATAGTGTGATGATATTCCAGGTTGATAGAGTCACGGCTGGAAGCCGCGTTCGGAGCGCGCATTATGTAAATTGCTGCGATTACCTGATGCCGGCCTACCTTTGCCAAGCCCGGTCGTGTTAAGCACAAATCACTTTGCGTTACCTCTCGGGATTACCTACAGGCAACCTTGTTACCGGAATAATCCAAACTCAAATATCTAAATACCAGAGACGAATTGTTAAGGCAAACAGTCCGATCAAAGGATAACATCGCAGAATTCAAATTTAATTTAATTTCCGGGAATTTCACCCCGCTGCAAAGTTGTCTGTGTTCTATATCAAAATTCTATGAATAAAGTTCTCGGAATCTCACTCTGCAGTCGGGTTTTGTACTACGTATTATTAATCCAAGTTTTACAAACGAAGTGGAATTCTAAAAGCTTTAATAAAATGTTTTAATGAAAACAGATGGACTGCCAGCATTAATATAGTGAATACACAAAAACTCTCTCATATTTTAAACAGACTGTTTTGTTGAATTTTAGTTTGTTTTGTTTATAAATATTATAACTACATGCCGAATATTTTAACATCCTAATAATTTAGACAATTAAATCTTAATTTCTTATTACAATAATCTTGTAACCTTCCAAAATTTAAACATACGATTGTTGAACGAATTACGTTTAGCAACTATTTTATGTCTTCCAAATAAATGCCCAATAATCATAAGACGATCTAATAGTGCAACGACGCTATCAAATATGCGACCATTTATAAATGGTAATCAAATTGTTGTCGTATTGTTGTAGTGCTCATGTAAATGCGATACTATTGCGAATCTTACTATTATAAATTTTCGAAAATTTGTGAATATGTTTAGATATTTTGTTTGATTGGATTGGATAGCAGTGGCGGCGGGGAACCCGACACAACACATAGGTACAAAAACGATTCTAAATAAATTCTATATAAAGGGAAGCCGGCGGGAATCGAGTTATACGAACCCTTCGCTTCAGTGGGATAGTAAAAATATCGTCAAAAAAATTACAATTAAATTTTGTACTTTGTAATAAGTTGAGGTACCTATATTCCGAAATAATACAATCTACTTTTATTATTCATTTCTATCACACGGTAACGCTGCAATCATCAGCTATTATAATAAACAAATAAAGTTTATTAGAGACATCCGTTAATATTCGAAATAGAGAGGTAGAATCAGATTGAACACGAATGCCGCAGTGAGCCACACTCGAGAATTTATCGAGTTGTGGAATGCAGAGTAAGTGGGCCAATAATTGGGTTGGCGCTTCGTTCGTGCCTCGCCGTATATCGACATCGATACCGACAGGGTTAGACAACGGCTGAGTGCCTCGAATAAGATTGAGGATCCCAAGACGGTATTACAGGTCTATCTAGATACTGCGAGACTTTTTCCTTTATAAAGACATCAAGTATCAAAGACATAGTGTAATCTTAAAGAAGCCTAAGTCTATATTTGATGTAGTAAAGTGGTTGCTTAGTAGGTTTACATGACAAATTAATCTCTATTTGTTGTGCATCACAGACTAATATGAAGTAATAAAGCCCGTCGCATAGTAGTGAAATTAATCTCTAGAAAAATTCTGAAGGCTCTTGTATTACTTAAGAGATGTTCTTCAATCCACTAAGATAAGTTATTTTGATTGCATCTGATAGAAGTGATGTTATTTAAATATTGGGTTACTTCTCGATTATTACAATAATTATACGTATTTGCATAATTATTGCAACTGTCGACCTGTTAAGTTGATCGGTAAATGATGGTTCTCTCTGTCTAATTATAGCATGGAGGTTAGTAAGCATACAAATCATAACGTATACAAAAAGATAATGTACCAAAGCGATAATGTGGGACTGTTGTCTGTCTGTACGAAGCAAAAAATTCCTTAGACGCTTTTGAATGCCGCACAGATGGACGAGTGCTTAAGGCGCTCTGCTCGCTATAAAATGGAAGCAACTAACTCAAACGCAGCTTTAGGAACTGGCTGTTGTAGTTATATAGTACGCAAAAATGTATTTAAAAGACTTTTTTGACAAAATTTAATGTTTATATATTTTAATAGTCTGTATTTTTCAATAATAGGAATAATGAGTTAAAGAACGGAACAAACAAATACAAAAATTCAGTTGTAGTAGACATAGCACATTTAGTTTATTGATGGATTAAAACTATTAAATGCCTTAGTATCCCGTGATAAAATAAAAATCACGTTGGAATAGATTATATTGCCAGTGTTCGTTCTTAATTAAAATAAGCTACATTCTCTTTTCTTTAAGTTATCCTGCATTCCAATGCTGGAATTCTAATAAATCTTGGAATGAAAATTAAAAACAAAAAATACTCAAACAGAGATTTAATTAGACGCGAGCTCTGAAACTTCTATTGCAAAAATATCATTAGAGAGATTTCATGAGCTAATAACAAGCCAAAAGTTATAGTAAATGTTGATAGTTCTGAAGTGATGATATGAAAATAATGGGCTATTTCTCGATTGATAATTATACTAATTTGCATAATTATTGCAAATGTCGATCAGTTAAGTTGATCGGTAAATGATCGTTCCCTCTCTAATTACAGCACGAAGGTTAATAAGCATACAAATCATAAAGTATACAAAAAGATAATAAAAAAACTAAAGATATAGTGTATATAGTGTTGGAGTCAGTGAGATAAAGTTCAATATAAACCAATAAGTATACAGATTGAAACCATTCCATCAATAAGCATCACGATATTTCCGCAAATAAGCATTTGGGAAATATCTGCAAAGCGGATGTCAATCGTTGGGAGGAAATGGCGTCTAAATGCATTTAACGGAACTATTGAAAAGATGCTCGTATACGGAGGAAAATATTTTATTTTTCAGTCCCGCAAAGGCGCGATCGGGAATATATTTTTTGCTTTGAAGAAACGAATGGCAAATTAGTCCATAAATTGGAACTATTTGCATATAAGTGTAGCGGTCTGAAATGACAGTAAAAAATACTACTTCATTTAAAATCGTTGATTTTTCATCTAAATTGTTTACTTAATATCCTTATCTAAAATCAACAATCCTGTACTTACATTACATATTTACATTGTAATATACAAAATGGAAAGCACAAAAACCATTATTGATATTCCAAATAAAAAGAAGTAATGATATTATTTCCGCTTCGCAGACTCGTGTCCTCAGTTTTCTTTGCATGAATGTAAATAATATTTACATCTCGCCGCCTGAGTTATGAATTTACGCAAATGCTTCGTATTACATTACAATTTACATCTTTTGTAATTGGTCCTTACTAAATATTCATGTTCATTTTTTGATAAAAATGAACATGAATATTTAGTAAGGACCTTATGAGATGATTCTCATAAAGTATTTTGTGAATGTATATTTCTACTTGTTATGAAAGAGCTCTAAATAGAATAGATATCCAACTACGAACATTCATCGTCATATTAAGAATCAGTTTATACTGTTTTATAGATACATTATATTTAGACTTATTTTGTTCATATATTATGACTTCAGATGATACGTACGAGCAACGAAGATTTATAATCTAGGACAATAACAAAACGGTAATATTCTATCGAATATTCTCATACGTATTGTCTATAGTGTCTGCGGATCGTCTGGTGGAGGGCATCCACCTCAAACGGTTTCTAGGATTCAAATTTTCAAATCAGCTCGTTTAGTTTATAACATAACGCCTTGCTTCGGTTTAAAGTTATGCTTTACAAATGCATTGAAATGAATAATTCATAAACTATTTTTATTTTCACAAATGCTTTGAAATTACTAAAACATAACCTGTTTTTATTCTTTTTATTCCGTTTTGCCGTCGGCGCCGATAACTAAACCTAGTTATTAATGATGCTACATATTTCGGACTAATGACCAAAAATAAAAATGTAATATTGGATCATTTCCAAAATATACCCCGATATAGTTATCATAAACATTTGCGGGTCGGAATGTGATAATGGGGATTTAAATAGTAAATTATTATGGATATTGTACGAAATATAATGTGCCCTGATTCGATTAAGGCTTTAAATAAAATAAGTACTAATAGGTGTTAATAAAAATCCATTATTTGTTTAACAACTTCGTTTTCGTTATAAAATATTTCCGATTGCCACTTCATATGATTGCAAAATCGTACTTCCAACTTTGATACTAAAGAAAGATATTAAAAAAGTACTACATAATGCTATATTTCATTAAATTTCTTTACGAATAAAATTCAACAAAATTAAATTCATCGACGTAATTAAAGATTAAAATCAACCTTCATAAAACCCTCACCAGGACCTTTGTCCGTTGCAAGGACACAGGTATACAGGCGAGGTTGGTCCACGAACTGTAAGATTTAGATAATTATTTACGATTCCATGAACTTTGTTGGCATTTGGAACGATTCATGAATAATAACAACCCATTACTGAATCAATATTCCGTCAGCAGAAGAGGATTTACTTCTAAACTTCATAAGATGATAAAACGTTTAAGATTTAATATTGATTGAATTGTTACCTTGAAAATATATAGAAATTCTGATGTTAAAATATCGAATTAGGTATATCGGCAGAAATAATAAATCTCCCTTTCGAGAATACTCGCTTGAAAGGTTATTTTAGTAGTGTATTATTTGGCAAAAATGTAACTTTGATGTCTTTTAACCTGACATGGAATTTAGATCTTAGATGCACAACTTTAAATACTGGATTTTAGGTTCTGTTAGATCTTAAAACACAATAATCAAATATTTGCAACATATTAAAACTAGCATAGAATGATAAACTCAAACTTATTTATTTCTTCATAAAACTGAACAGACTAAAACATTAATTGCTCTATAATAATACTACATTACAACACAGTGAATAGATTGATACAGTTATATGTAGAATTATAAATAATGAAATGAACCTTGGAAAGTATTATTAAATTCCCTATCACTGTATAAATCATATGGAGTTGGATTTTCGTTAAGATTTCAAAGTTTTCGAAATGCTTATTAAGGACTTTCCGGCATGCAAATTTACACAATTATATTGATTTTTCCTTTAACGTTCACACAACTCACTGTTTAATTTAATATTCATAGTTAATGTAACTACAATGTATGTCTTAATAAACCCTAATTTATCTGAATTGTTGAAGACCAAGACGAAAGCACATGTCATTGTTCCCTGGAATTCTTACAGTTCTTCAGGTCATTGCACTCTACTTCTACAAGCAATATGCATTTTATGTTTGCATATCTTGAAACTTACATACTTGTAGAGTGATTACAGGTCCTAAGTATGATGCTTTCAATTTATTTTCTCTAGTTTTTAAATTCTAAAGAGGAATGGATTTTCAAATTAAGTTGCTCAGACTTAATTTTGGGTAGGGAGCAGTTTTATCTGTAACTTAATTACAGCCGACAGGTTTGGATTCAGTAAATGAGACTAAAGTTTCCAAAGAGAGAAAATAAGAATTAATAGACTATTTGGTTCCTGGGAAACTTAAGTTCAAGTAAATCACATTTCATTAAATCAAGATTAATATTCGTTAATGCTATCTAATTTATAGATGGATTAGGTGTTTTATGGAACAACAATATTTTTACGTCATTTCAAGTATATTCGAAGCACATAGTTTTCTTGAAGGAGTCAAAGTTTTGGTATCAATATTATCGTTTCGCGGCATAAAATTATTAGCTTATAATCCATTAACAGATATATTCTACAGATATAACGTGTACCTACACAAAACGTGTAACTAGACAAAACGTGTTGCTTTTGCAGAAGAAAAATCCAAACACTTAAGCTTTGTAGACTTACGTCCACAATGCCAACATTTTAATTACAAAGTCACGAATGCTCCAAACATTATCGAGAGCACGTAAAATTAAGCCACACGTAACGTATTTGCATTCGTTTAATAGTATGCAAATGTTATTACCTTTTAGTACAAATGTGACCACGATTTTACAAGCTGTTACGCAAATGAACTGCTCCGTGTAACTGCAAAATCATATTAACTTGCTAATTTCAGAACACCTGAAAATTTCCAATTACATTTTGTTCGATGGAGCGTGATGGACCAAACGCACGCATTATATTATTTGATATTATGATGAGCCCACATCAATTTATTAATATGGTTCATAACCAGAAAGGGCGTACTATTTGTTAATAATATTAAGTTATTCTGCTGAGAGTGGACTATCTAAAACTACTAATTGTTTTAGGGTAGTTCTGGGAGCTTATTATCGAACTGCCTACTTGTCTCATTTATTTGTAATACATTTACATACATTTTTGCAATCAAAATCTACCATTTAGTTCAGGGATGACGAACCTTTAGCTAATGATTAACGTGTCATAATTTATTAAAAAATATGACCTGTAACGTGCCATCCATCGGTGTTATCCATCCGAATGCCAACTATAGTTTTTTTTGGGTCTCGGGCAAAGTGATTTCCCGGCACCTGATGTAAATCGAGGTGAAGCCAAAGATATACAATGTTTAGCATATTACTAACGTGCCCGAATTATTTTGTCACGTGCATGCGTGCCACTGATTCGCCATCCCTGATCTAGTTTTTTTGAACTCGTAAATTTACATTCTGTAATTTTGGTATATATTTATTGTGCGAATTACCCATTTCAGTGCAGGGCAAAGGCTGTTCGTTGGTCGGGCCATTGAATCGGATTTTCGGTTCGTATCATCCAATTACTGCCAACCACCTTTCATGTCCTTCTGGCTGGTTCCCCAAGTCGGGGGTTCGGGCACGGTCAGTTTTAACATAAATATAACTAGATCAAATTCCTTTTAAAATTGTCTACAAATGTCGTTACTTTTACCTTGGGGAATTATGGCCTTGTAGAGTATATTAATGTTAATCATCACTGTACTACAGAAAGGGAATAAACGAAATGAACACCTATAAAATCTCAAGTCAATAAAATACTGCGAGACATCTTGCATTCTTTATTACTGTTGTACCTACTATAACTTATACTTTGCACTGGAACTCTTGACGACTTGACGGCCGCAGTGGTGGTTAACGTATTTATAGGAATGTTTTAGTACTCTTTTGCAAATACCTACATTATACTAACAAGTATCTAATATTTATGTACAACGTATATTTATTGATTTATCCTCACACCTAATTTATAAGCTAATATACAATATAAAAGAATATCCTAGTCAATGGCTTTTTTTCTCAATAGTATATGATGCTCTTTGCCATACAGAAATTATAAAAATAATACTTATTAACATAACATTTACGCGGTCTAATAAATCCATAATACCTCAGAGACTTGGTACACAAGTCCTGCATCTAAAGATGGTTTAATGAGCTAAACCAAGTCTGTCTGAAAAGTTGTACATAAATTCACGAACCGTTTGTGCATAATGAGACCCTTAGGAAAAACTAGTTGAAACATGGTTGCAGGTTTATGTTGCATCGAGTTAGTGTAATAGTGAGAAAACGTCTAACATATTTATTTATTAATACTTGGAAAATTTACAGTCTAATATATACAGTCTAAAGTATTATAAATGTATACCAAAGCCATCAAGTTTTCACCTTTAAGTTAATACAATATTGCAAAAGAGTTAACGAGTACCCAAAACCAGTCATTTAGGAATCAAAATAAAAAAAAAATAGAGTAATCGTTGTTTCATACTTATAGAAGATTATAGAAGACATCTGCGTGTTGTTTCCTGATAAACTTATTAACGGGGCTTGGTGCTCGGTAGAAAAAAGAATTTTGCCTGTAATTAGTCATCGCTATACGCGTCTATAGAAGGGGATACACAAGGTCAAGATCTTTAATTTCACGGAGATAACAATTATTTCTCATATCCGAAAGTACGTAATTCATTACAGGGAGAGTAATTCAGTAATTACTTTCTGCGCCTGATCTCTCTTCGGCCATGTCGAATTGCCGTCTCACGGACTGAGGGTGGGGGAACGGAGAGTGTATTGCGTACATACTTATGCATTATAATATTCCCTGCGTACCTGCCTGATCTCCATTGAGATTGGCCGCCATAGCCGAAATTCCGATTCATTCATTTTAAATAACATAATATTATTTATTAATACTGAAAATCGACCTCATCCTACAGACTTACACCACGTAAGGACATATGCCGAAATTAAAGATTCAACTTTTATTCAAATATTATGTATTTCTCTTTATTTGATGTTTATTACCCTTAAAATTAACATAAAAATACCTTATATTAACCTTAGGTTAACTCAAGCAATATGCATCATGCATGCAGACACGTATGTTGCAGTTACTGCAGCAGTTACTCATAAAATGTAGCAGCAAAGTATGAAATCGGTAAATTCACATAGTTCAGCAGCGTCGGGAATGTAATTATTCCTGTTTAACATGATAAGCGGTCGCTCCGAAACCGGACTATCTAGACACAGGCTAACCAGCCAAACGATTAACTGATGCATGAAATTACCAACTTTGCTTTAAGATAAACGACGATCTTCTCGGACTTGTATCTAATTTTATCAACAACATTAACATAAACTTAAGTCTGACTAGGTAGTCATTAGACTATGGGTATATAATCTATACTAATATACAGAAAATTTGTGAGTAGGTTTGTTTGTAGGTTTGTAGAGGCGGATCTCTGGAACTACTGAATGGATTTTGGACATTCTTTCACTAGCAGGAAGCTACTTTACTTCTGAGTGTCAAAGAATATTATTACTATATATGTCATGCTTACAAATTCTGGAGTGGCGACCACGAAACGGAAGACGCAGCGTAGGCAGGCCCCCTACGAGATGAACCGATGACCTGGTGAGGGTCGCCGGAGTCTGATGAAGGATGAGGACGGCCCATAACCGGTCCCTATGGCGTTCAATGGGGAAGGCCTACGTCCAGCAGTGGACGATTCCCGGCTGAAATGATAATGATGATGTCCCGGGAAAATATTAATCTCGCCATAATTAGCGATCAAAATATAAAATGTTTTTTACTATATTTTATATAAATTGAATAAAACGCACTATTTACAAAGCCGAGAAAATATTATCCTACCGAATAAAATAATTTCACTAACTCTTCATACAATTAAAATCAATACAAAGTTAAAGTTTGACAATTTGTTCCTAAATTGATTGATTCGTTAAATTTCCAATATTGCTGGAATACTGTTATATTACCATTAGCTCGGATACCGGTGGTGCTAACAAGATTTCTTTGAATTAATATTTGTAGATAAAGTTATCACAATATACAGTACTTGGTTTATATATAAATATGAGTCACTGTTTCGAAACGAGAGTTGTAGTATCCGTTGGAAAATAAAGGATATTCTAATGTTCGATCGATCTATGTGTTGTATTTTGAATTATGTATCGGTACCCACATAAGTAGCTGAATAAATACAAAACTACCCTATACACTTATTTTTCTTCATAATAAAAGAATATTAGCCATTTACTTTATTTTTTATAGAAAAAAAGATGTTTTAAATTAACTTTACATGCATAGGTGATTTTATGTTTTGAATTTATTCAGCTACTTTTGTGACTGACTGTTCACCTTAGTTAATGTTACATCAAACCAACATCTTAATATTGAGTTTTCTTAAGTTCTTTAGAACACTAGACCGTCTCTTCTATAGCACGTACAATGTACATACATACATACATCAACCACCAATCAACCAGCTATGTCGATCTCATCAAATTTCAGTCCAATATAGATTACAACGTTACTAGTTTTTCCCGCGGCTCCGGCCGCCTGAATAAGTTTGTCCGAGATAATAAGTAGCGTAAAGCACTCATGAGTAATGTAGTTTTTTATTATAAAATAAAATCGATTTTATAGTTCCTAAGACTACCGCGTCCAAATATACAAAGTCTTCTACTTTATATATTATCTATATAGATTAACTATATAAATCTTAATCTTAATACTATCTCAATTATTAAATTCAGATTTAAGATATTAGCATTAGCTAGGGTATTATTAATATTTACCAGTGAAAGTTAACTGGTCTATGTATTAATCGTACTGCGATTAATATAATAAATATAATTGTATCTGTTTTTCAAAAATAAAAGAAATAAATGAATATATATATAAATCACACGAATGAAATGTAAATGAGCACTAATATACAATAATTTCAAGGACACAATAATAAATATTTGATGTCTTATTAAAGTTCAAAGCGGCACCATTTTACCTTTCGCGCCTACCCACCCGCAATAGGAGGAAAATTTATTTTCCCTCCAAATAGACGGCTCTTTTCATTTCACAAATTTTGAAAATACATCTCTTTGTAAACATAAAAAACTTGATTAGGGGCTTCCGCAGAAAGTGTGTGCGAAGACTAATGATTTTGAGATCTACTTAAATAAATAGGCATTCGTCTTCGTTACCGGTGCTTCGGTTCTGACGCGCACCTCTCTGAAATCCTCTAACAACTTGATTGAATTACGTGGATAATTAATTTGACTTACACACTAATTGAATATGTATGTGCATAGTCAAACAAGTCATTGATTTGCATAATGTCGCGCAATGTCTTTGAGATTGAGAAAGATATATCCGGATTTAACTTCTATAATAGGTGGGATTTGTTTTATAATAAAACTTGATAAATATATATTATTTACTAGTCTAGTGCAAGAATTGTTGAACCTCGCTCTCGTATTTTATTCCTTTTAAAATTCTTTTTACTGGTAGGCAAGGAAGTAGAATTTCAGCAGTAACATATTAAACGTTTATTCATTGTGACCCTTGTTTCTCATCAATTACTATTTAAAGAACAGTTTTACATTCCAATTATTTTATTTTTCCAAAAAACAAATTTTCTTTTGAAGCTTAGTAGCAGAAAAAGACAATACATGAACATCTTTATAGACGACCTCTGGATTAAAAAAAAACAAATTAACTAAAGACATGATTTATTCGAGATTTTTTTGACAGTTAGATAAATGAAACCACTGACTCGTTATTATCTCTGCTAACATGTGCCAAAAATCTTCCGTAAATAACGAATATTTTCACCAAAAAATCTTTAGTTTTACTTTCTGATTTTTTGATCATTTTTTAATTTGGTCCGAATATGGTGTGTGCGTGAGTGTATTTTTGATTGAAGTGTGACATTACCGCTGCGACGTCTGCTCTGAGTTGGTAATGGCTTTAGAGCGTGTAAAAATATAATAAATTTTATTGATAATATTGTTCGATACATACACTTTTTTATTTTACATATACAGTTCCAGTAACTCATTGTAAAATGCAATTTTGTAAAATAACTATGTGGTTTCACTTAATAATGCAATGTCAAAATGGGCCGTAGAATAATTTAGATATTATATGGTAGTATTTTAGCTGTGACAGTAATTTTCGTGCTTAATTGAGGACTAGAAGCATCATGCTTACATATCAAGCCATAATTACTGGGACGAGCTCGTCCATCTCATAATTAAGTTCCTAGTTAAGCGAGCTTTGCCTGAAGCAAAAAGTTCCTCTGGCAGTTGCCGTCTGGTACATTTTAGTCTTATAAATAAATATGCACCAGAAATGTTTTTCATTAATATCTAAATAAATGTATAGGAACCAAAAATACATTGATGTGATCCATTTCGGCACAACTAAGAAAACGTGTTAATTCCAAAAAGCCCCTACAAAAGCTTTCATTATCTTTATTAAATGAAATACTGTATTCAGCGGAGAAACTCAGATCCCTAATAATCCCCTCTCTATAGCGCTGAATGAGCCTTTTCAAATTGATATGTGTAGGCAGTATATGAATTAAACTTCATCTGCTTTTTAGACGTCGGACAATTAGGGCCACTAAAGTAGCTTTCAATCTGAATATAGAATAATTTGGTAGGGATTTTATAACTTCGCATTTAATAACGATGGTTAACTGAGACGCGTTTTAAGTTTAAGATAAACAGACCATGTCATCGAAGTGGAAGATTCCTACTAAATTGTTACTTTTATCTTAATTTTTTTGTTCAAGCACTGATTTTTAATACAAAACTGCCAAAATTCACCAGAGTAAAACTAACTACAGAGATAAATTTTTAACTATATTCCATTGGTACATCTAATGCAAAATTTCAAACAGATTTCAAACAGACCGGCATAATTGTATCGAATGGCGTGGGATAAACATTGTCAGTCTACTATAATCTCGATCCAACATTCCTTTCCATTACGTCAAAAGTAATGGAAAGACATTAACTGTATAAAAGAAACTGTCATAATAACTGACCAATTTTCTCTTTAACGTTTTTAATAAAAAGTAGGTATGTAACGTACATCCAGACCGCTAGTCTCGCGGCCACAGAGCCTCGACAGCTTCAGACGTGTTTAGTCGTCGCGAGCAATTTAGCGGAGCACTTAGCCCGTGCTACTACGTCACGCCGCGTTTGCGCCGCCTGATGCCCTGTCTACCGTGAACGTGAATATCAAATCTATTCTCCTATACAGACATGGCTATTATTATCCATCCATATCACATTGCTTTGGTTCATTGAAAATTGAGCAAGTTTCCATTGACGTCGTATCGATCTAGAGCGTAGAAGTCTATAACAATTTATCGCTCTCCAATAATTATCTTCTTCTTATTTAATATTATACTTGCCACCGTTTATTTGTCGGTGATTTTGCCAATGTCGAGTAATAATAGCAGATTCAAAACAAAAAGAAACTATAAAATCAGATCGCCATTTTGGGGTCTTTAATTAAATTCTACAATAATTATTATTATCTGAATTGCGAATAGGTAAGATGGCTATTAGATGTTGAGTAGACATTGTCAGCCAATTGAGTGTTGGCCCACCGACTTCAGAAACTATCAATGGCGTTACATTCTAAATATCTTAGGCTAGTTAGTTAGTTAGGTTAGTTTCTTTTGAGTAGTGATTCTCGTCCACAAGTTGACAGTGTCTCCGTCGTTTCTTAATGAACAATAAGTAATAAGCTGATAAGAATAGTAATATTAAATAATGTAAGACAGAAGGGTCATATATACATTTACCGAACCGTCAACTTAGTTGCGAGTTCCGGAAGCAGTTGCGGTAAAATATATTGTAAGTTATCTGTTTTTATTTCACAATGTAATGTAAAAACTTGGTGCCTCAGTTATTATCGTATTTATGTATTTCGTATATCACCCACAGTCGAGCGTAAACTGATACTTCGTTTTTATGTCTTTTTGTATGCTATATTTATTATCTTCTTCCTGCATAATAGATACTCTGATGAGAATAGTGAATTAGAGTCGATACTTATGCGCGATTCTTGAGTTTCTATTATATTTTGGTAAAGTAGCAGAAATACTAAGTTGATATTACGATAAAAAATATGATCAGCGTTTTAATTAATGTAAAAAAGTTTCCTTTATTATTTGTTTATCTCATAGTATTCTACATCACATTTAAAACCTTAAATCAAATTAATCTTTGGAACTAGACTATACCGATTACAATTGAATACATATTTTTAATCAAAATAATGAACCTTTATGAATTATGACATAATAAGGATGTATTAGGCGGAGTGTCGTGACGTGTCACGCATTACGTAATTGAGTCAATCCATAAGCCGGGCGTTAGGAGCGTGTTTGCCGGCCGGGCCCGCGTGTTTGCCTCGTAGCCACAAATATTTACGCAAACACCCACTTGCGTCCCCATCGATTTGCCGCGCGAATTAAATTTATTATTACTTGTTTACTTCACGTCAAATGTCGTAGCTTTTTCAATTTTGACGGGTCAGGAATGTTGACGGGTAAAAATGCAATTAAGTACTGACTTTTACGGATTTAGCACTGACGTGTTACCATGAGGCTAAACAGTTTATATTATGAAGTGAAAAGTTAAAAACATCAAATAAGTTTATCAATATTACAATAATTGCCGCTAGTGGAATGATACTGTATTTTTTTATAGATCCAGAGGCTATGAACGCAAAATTAGAATTAAATTCAAATTACTTCAAAAAGAGAATAACTGGACTTTTTTTAGATAAACGTTTATTTAAGAGAACGATAAATTCGATTATCCAATCGTAAGTTTTTTTTTCTAATCGTTTACGAAACTTGTTTTTAGTTCGTAATGGCTGTTCGTCACAAGTTTCCAGGCATTTATAGTATAAATTGCTTAAAAGGGATGAATATATATATATATATGTAGTATTTTGTATTTCATTGCGTAAAATATATATATATATATATATATTTTACGCAATGAAATACAAAAGGTACAAAAAAACAATAGAAATGTTATTTATATATCGGAAAAAGAAACTAATATTCATAGTGACCTCATCCAACTTCAGTTGCAAACACTGGTGCATGACGTAGCCATGTAATTTATTAAAGATAGCTTTTGGTTTCGACTCTGCCCGCGTGAAAGAGTTTCTCCGGGATAAAAGTCCCGCTTTATATTTTCCCGGTGAGGCCTATATTTTTAGGTCGACCTTTACCTATACATCGTACAGCACGCATCAGGCAAAAACTACTAGTTTTTGCGTGATGCGTGTACAAACATACAGACAGACAGGCAAAAATTGTAAAACTGTTTTAGCTTCCTTTTTCTCTAATAAAGACCCCGTTAGTTTCGTTTATTAGTTTTTTTTCAATATCTACCATATTTACAGATATCGGACCGTTACGATTTTATTATACGTATAAAAAAAACATATTTTAGAATAAAAAATACGTATTGCTTAACATTTATTTCAAACGTTATCGCTCAATTCATATTTTACATATATTTTCAACTAACTGTTGGTTTCATAAAAGGAAATTCTGCTCGAAAACAATTAATGCAGTCTAAAAGTGAATTTTAATTATCAGAGCACGTTTTCCTGGTGCCCATTAGTTTTTTATATATTTGCAGAGCGAAGTATGCACGTACGTGGTGTTTGCAGCTCAAGTTCAGCCATTTCACAGTGTAAACACAGTTCCACCGCCTCGGGTGCACGTGTGCTTGCACTCTGAACAGACTTTGTTACAAAAACTTACGTCCGCGCTAAGGCGCATTTTCTTTTTAAGAAAATAATGTAAAAAACTCGAAAATCACTCTCATTATTCAAATTTTGCTAATGATGCCGAACGTTCCAAATTCGGCTTTATTAGCTCTTTTTAAGTCGGTGTAATTAATTATCAGAAATTTGAATGAAAATAAAAATAATTTGCTCTTTTTTAATTCATAATTTATAGATATTGCCAAGTGAATTACAGACAGTTTATTAAGAGGTAATATTTTTTTAGAGTTATGCGTTGTATTGATACTGATTTTACATATTTATATTTTAGATTTGTTTTTAGGACTTCCTACTTTCTACAATAATTTATAGTTTTCCATTCGCAAGCTTAGCTCACCCACAGATAAACAAGTTTCTTGATCAAGATAATCTTGAGGATTCAAAGTTGAAAGATTTTGAATCCTCAAGATTTCGTAATGAACGCGTTTAAAATACATATTTAGTTCATTCTGCACGGACACGAGTGTTAGGTCTCAGGACGGCACGGCGAGCAGTAACACGGAAAAATTCTCGCCTTTTCACACGCTCTAAATGCATTCTATTTTCTCATCTGTAAAACGAATGAAAAAATTTTTCCTTCTTTGCAAAGCGATATTTTTTCGCTTTGTACGTGACCATTCGGCGTAACACTCTGGCCTTTTAAATAAGCCTCTTTGATTTGATTTCGTTTAGTTTAAATGTATTAAAGGTAGTTTTTATCTACCAGATATTCTCCAATGTATTAAATATTTATGAAAATACTCACACGCCTAGCACAAGCGCGAAGGCTGGTCTCTAGTTTCCATTATCATCCCTTAATGAGATCAAAATTTGATTACACGCCTTACGAAACTATACATATAAGACTATGGTAGATCCAGATTTAAATTCATCACGTCATTAGATGTGCGGTAGATTAGGCAGTATAATTTGTACAGAACAAGTGAATGTAAAATTTGCACATTGACCTGTTCTGTACAAGTACAAAGGACATTAAAAAAAACCTAAATGAGGAATACTTTAATAACACTGTGCGCTAGATTTTTTCGTGACTTTGCTTTTATTATCCTTACTCATTAGTGTATATAATTGGCATCATCATTTTCGAGGGTTTGTGTAAATTGTGATTGTGAATGTTCTCAATTATTGTAATGCATATTTTCACTGTTTATTTATTTCTGGAAGCTTGTAATTAGAAACTTAATTTTACTTATAAATGTTAGTCACTTTGTTATTCGTTAATATTTTGTAAGCTTTTCTTAAATAGAGTAAAAAAAAAAAATATTTTCAGGGTTCTATATTTGTAATAAAATAGAACTTATCCGCTTTAAATAATCTACCAATATTTCCTCTTCCCTAAGATTGGAATGCCGTATATCCGCCTTAAATTATGCAAACATTTTAACCTACCTATCACGGCTCAAAACATAGAGGAGTCCTTAAAGATTTTAAGTGGAATAGCGGCGCCGTAAACGTGTTTAAATTTATCAACAGAATTAATATACCGATCGACCACCACTCTCTTGCATAAAGCTAACGTAAAGTAAGAGTTTGCTATTGCGTTTCATGAAGTGAATTAGATTGGTGGAAGACCCAACGCGCGGCAAAGCCCTTGCTTCTGTTTAGATTATATCTTGCAGCCTATCAATGATTCTTATGGTTTTATAGGTGGTCCTTGGACGGAATAATTACTTAATATCGTGAGTTAAATAACAAGCAGGCGGGTTGACATAATACAATCAGTTTTGTTTTCTTCGTATTTTTGTTCTTTCTGTAAAACTGTACTTTTGTCAATTCGCTTATTCGTAATAAAGCCCTCGATATTATCTGACCCAAATGCTTGTTTATGCTTTCTACAAAAAAATCATAAAAAGGACTTATTACCTTTATTTTCACGCCACCAGTAACGACTCATCAAACTAAGTGAAGAAAGTAATAAATATCCAAAGTATAGGTTATGAAAGAAACGTCTATATTTTTATACGCGATCGAACAGGACGAGGACACATAGCTCGTAGAACTGATGGCCGTTGGGGCGGAAAAGTTCTGGAGTGGCGACCACGAACCGGAAGACGCAGCGTAGGCAGGCTCTCCACAAGATAGACCGACGACCTGGTGAGGGTCGCTGGAGTCCGATGGATTAGAGCGGCCCAGAACTGGTCCCTATGGCGCTCAATGGGAAAAGCCCGTGTCCAGCAGTGGACGGTTCCCGGCTGAAATTATGATGATGATGATGAGTACGAACGTAATAACAACTATATTAATGAGGCGATGCGCAGACGATGTGACCGCATGTGACAGTATAAATTGTAACATTGTAGTATTTGTCGCCAACTAGTAACCAGTGTTAACACGATACACATAAAAACATTATAAAATGTATGAATGAATAAAATTCAATAACGAACATCTAAAACATAATACAAATGGTCTCGTAACAATGGCGATCATTTGGCTACAAAATTTTCCTGGAAAATTACAATGGCGGCCCACTTTGTCACACCACAATAAAATCATTATTGTGATCATAAATCCTCGACGCGATTTTATGCGGAATACCGTACGGTTCAAGTATTCTTGATTTTAATAAATACGCATTATTTTTATTTTTTGTATATTTTATATGTTTTATGTGGTTTATTAATTTGTATTAGTTGATTGTTATCGTTAATGCAGGTATTTTTTTTAGTTTTGTAACGGATAAATTTTTTATGTGACATTGAAAATGAAACTCTTGGTGTCTTGCTAAATTGCAGTGAATACAGTGCAGTGTCGTAAATAGTTCAAACGATATTATGCTCTAAATGAAATTGATAATAGTTATAGGAGATTTAAGGACTGATCATGATGCGAACGATCTGCCCGTCTCAACATTTAACTACCTACATAAAAAAATAAACAGAATTTACACATTTGATTTACAGATTTGTTTTTTTTTACTAATGTTCTTGAATGCTTTAGGCTACTTTTTAATCTGGTAAAATATTTATCCCAGATTTTTTTTTATGCAAGCAGAGCCTCAGGCAAAAGCTTGTTTACTATAAAATTGTAAAACGCCCGCATTTCCCTCAGCATGTAAATCGGCGGGTAGCTCCCAAGTTTTAAAACAATCTGTCTCCAAGATGTCTGCTTTGGAAAACTTACGTTTCGCGTAAATGTGCTTTACGTACGAGGGAAATATTATTCTTGAAACTATTTTTAGAATTGTATACAATTCAACAAATGCAGTACCGCAAATCGCTTTTTTAAACATGTTTAACTCTAAATGATTGCCTCGGTGGCGTAGTGACAGGCTCGGTGGCATAGTTCTATTACGGTACGACCGCAGTGGCAAGGTCTTGGATTCGATTCCCGGGTCGGGCTATGTGATACTGGGTTTTTCTACTCAGTATCAGCCCGGTGTCCAGAATTTACACCCCATATAACGATTAGCTAGCCCCATATTACATTATGGGGCGGCATGTA
Organism: Manduca sexta; assembly: GCF_014839805.1. NCBI lineage: Eukaryota > Metazoa > Arthropoda > Insecta > Lepidoptera > Sphingidae > Manduca > Manduca sexta. The sequence goes on along the minus strand of NC_051137.1, from coordinate 5,065,347 downwards.
CACAGCGGAAAATGGGTACTCCAGTTGCACCTCTCCCTATCTCTACGGGAATAAAAGGTGTGAGTGTTCATTGTAACTTTAAATTAAAAATAAAATATTTATTGCGATCATATAATAATATGTTCAATGGACAAATATAAACTATCCACATTAGTACCACCTTGCACGCAATTGCCAATAATAATGTTTCTTTCGATAATATTTGTGTAGTAGAATCGTTATGCGATGTAACAGCTGTGTAAATAGCAATTAGGTCTTTTTGTTTCGACTTACAATAACACTTCTTATTGCGATGGTTTTGTACCAACTATAACTATTTTATATAAGTGCCTTTTAGTTTATATAGAATAATATATATAGGCACTTTTAAAATTACGCAGCTATGTTATATTATTATAAGACCAATTTACATACCTGTACTTAATATGTTAATAAAATGTGTGACACACACAATACAATCTATCCATTCAACTCTAGTATTTAATATCTGATTAAGTTTAGATTAACACGTTACCGGTTAATCAAAACTAAAATCCTAAATAAATTTAGTCCAAAGGACAAGGACACTAATCTTTTAGAAATGCAAACCATTTCTTAAAATTTGCACAGGTCATAAACCAAAACGAAAACAAAACATTAGACCTAAACTAGAAATCCGACAACCATTAAGACTAAAATCTTAACATAATAGTACAGAAAGACAATTGAGCTTTGCTTCTATAACAGCTTGAGCATTGTTATAAGGCATTCTTTATGCGCTCGACCCGCCTGCCATAAATAGAAGTCTCACATCGCCGACGTCAGCCGACTCGGCGCTAATGACACAGAATGACACTAACTAGAAGTTTATGTATGTACGTATTGTATAAGAAATGTGGGTTGACTACGTACTCAAAGGACACTGTTTGTAACAAGACATGAGTAACTTTTTAGTAACTTCGTAATTGACTGCAAGATACGTGAAACTGTAGCAGCAATAGGTGTTAAGTGCAGCGACTAAGGATGGCTGGGCCTCTAGTAATTTAAATAACAATGCTAAAGCAACTTCGTGTTTAAGCTGATTTTGTACGATATACACTTAATACAATTTTATCATATAAGTAAAAAAGCAGAAACAATCAGTTTGAATAAACTCAATCTAAAACCTATAAAATTGATTTAAATTTCACCAAAATTTTAAATACTGTTTCGAATACTTACAACGGAACCGAATAAATAATATATGTAGATTGTAGATATTATGTTAAATAAATTTTAAATTGTATGGTTAGAGTTCCAAGTTCGCAGACTTAGCGCAAACTTCTCTTTGCACCACGGTCACAAAGTTTTAAGCTTGTAAGCTTTCTGGTTCATATATTGTACGAGTAATACTGATACCGACGTAATATTATTAACATAACGCGACTGCCTAAGTTTTATGACCTAATTAAATTAATCATAATTCATTACCGCACTATAAGTAAAGTTACCGAATGCTTTCAGTAGTTTGTTTTAAAGCGACCGTAATTTTTTTAGGGAAAACTCGTAATCAAGTAAGAAGGTAATGTTAATAATGTTTTGAAACCTGTGTTGACTGGTGAGGGATAATCATCTTTCAGTCTTTAAGGACGCTACTCTATTAGGTACAGTGAAGTCACTTTGCAGTGCCCGTAAAGACAAAATTATCTACCGCCAATGAACACCTACGATTGAAGGATGTGAATGAACGTGGAGAATTTGATCATCCGCAATATTTCCTTACATCATTTTAATTGAATTACAGTCTGAGATTTAATCCAATTATGAATGTCTTCAATTAAAGGCCCTTCCATTGTCTTTGCTCTTTATCATTACCTCTTTGCCCCGCTGTGTCGCCTCTCCGGCGGCCGTCAGGACTTGACAGCAACAAATTGAAACGTCAGCTCCGCGTAGATTGACTGCTGAATAATGAAATGATTTGTTTCATATTTATGCGGTATTATTTTTCTGGATATTTATTCCAGATATATTATAAATGATTAATACTTTATGTAACAAAGTAGTGTTTATTTAAAAATCAGTAAAGGCAAAAATAGAAATACAAGAACTGCTTAAACATATTATTATATTTATTAATCGAAATAAAACTAGATTTGGGATTTTATTGCTGTATATTGTTTTTTCCCGACGTTTAGGAAACTTTGCATCCTTCATAGTCACTGGGTCTTCGAAGTAAAAGATATCGAAACTATTCGGTAGAAAGTTAAAATACAAGAACCCCGATCAAATCCGAAAACTATTGTAATTTAATTTCGATGTCTAACATCCGCGTAAACATAAAATATCATTAATTAATTATAATTATAGTTTCCCCAAATCATTGAATAACAATATCAAATGGATTTTATTTGATGTTCGTATAATTGTTGATATAGAAGCATGGAAGAACACAAAATATTGGCATTTAACTTATTTCTTCCCTACGTAACGTATTCCAATTAGGACCAGATTTTATATAGTCTTAATTGTTTTTGAACTCATAATTTAAGTACAATGTTTATTACTCGATTCAAGAAACATTTAATCGCAAATGAAAGAAGGTCGGTGCCACCTTCGCGTCTATCAGCCGCTTCAAACCTATAAAATTATGTGACCTCATTTATTACTTAGTCGAGCTCGTCGGGGCTTTACGTGAGAAATTACCAAAAGCCCCCGAACGCATTTATTTCTGCCTGACTCTTCAATAAATCTTACTAAAAATCGGTCAAGTTGTGAGACGAGGTGTGGCCTCAGTCAGACATAGTTATGAATAAATTAGAATAAAAGCCGTTGTTCTTCATGGACTATAGTAATGTTAAATAATTTTGTCTTGTGTTTAACTAGAATTTCTCTATGGAGAATTCTCGTAATTATTACCATATTAAATTCTTATTATGTATACTACAATTTATTTCATTAATTGCAATAATGGATTCGATATTTTTTAAGTTTAATAATTGGTATAAGTTAAATATTAAATCTTCTTTTTATAATAACAACTAAAATGTACTTCCAACGTACAATATATTCAAAATGTTTTACAAAACCTCGGATTAACTAACTAGGGGTGACTTTTGCAAACTTTTATCTCATTTTTGAACACGTTTATGTAGGTCACATTTGAAGTTTGTCGGTAAAACACACAACACCTGGGATACAGGAAAACACAAAATTTAAAATTAAAACTAAGGAAAAGTTATATTTTTCATACATATAACAAATATTTCGAATAATTTTAGTTTGTTATGAAACTTTAAATATTTTGTTTCTTAAATGATGTTGCGTTTCGATTAAAAGCAAACGAATATTTCGAAGTAATTCGACGGGACGTAAGGCCGCATTCGATTTGGCTGCGCCGAGGCGAAACGAGCATAAATTAAAATGATATCGTACCTATACAGCTTCCGCCTACGGTAGGTGGTTTCTCATTAAGTTAAAGGGGAAACATCATTTTAATTTTCAAATTTCCTTTCCTTAATATTTCCATTTTTAATAATATTAATAATAATAATATCAGCCCTGTATTAGATACTTGCCCACTGCCAAGCACGGGCCTCTTCTACTGCTGAGAGGGATTAGGCCTTAGTCCACCACGCTGGCCTAGTGCGGATTGGTAGACTTCACACACCTTCGAAATTCCTATAGAGAACTTCTCAGATGTGCAGGTTTCCTCACGATGTTTTCCTTCACCGTTAAAGCGAACGATAAATTCACAAAGAATACACACATGATTTTTTAGAAAAATCAGAGGTGTGTGCCCTTCGGATTTGAACCTGAGGACATTCGTCTTGGCTGTCCGTTCCACACCCAACTAGGCTATCGCCACTTACATTTTTATTTAAGTCAATTTATTCTTTAGACGTTATTTGATATTGTTGTGAACTTCAATCAAAATTAATATTTCTGCTTTCTACATTGTAGTTTTTTGAATTATATATTAGAGACAACAAAATTACACAAGCATAAAGAAAATAATTATCCTGAATCCATTTAGTAATTATTTATTAATATTACAAAGTAACCGTAAAAATATATTTAATAAGAATATACAAGTTGTTCTATCTATTCCTTTAGTTGAAATTAAAAACACTAGTACCAGTGTGTTCATGTCGATGCATTGTTATTCGTGAGGCAACTGTGTTATGGAACAAAAGGTGTAATTTACGGATGCGTGCTACGAACGCACGGTATTTACATACGACTTTCTATTTAGCTGTAGATTATTTTTCTTCCCAGAATAAATGAATGAAGTTAGATGATGGAATAAAATGCGAATATTCTAAAAAAAACTATGAACCATATTATAAATAATTTATGTATAACTTGTTATAATTTTCAGCTTTTTACTTTTAAGTGTGAAACCCTTGGGCGGTTAGATTACTAAATGGATTTAAAATACGTGTGCATTGCAGTTTTACATTGGTTTTAACCTCTGAAAAATCGGAACCTCTGGAAAAAACACTAGATTGTGTTCGGAACGAATTCCGATTTAATTTAAGAAATGCAATTTGCCGACCACTGTGTTTCACAATTGTTTGCAAAAGATTGTGTTAACAAAACTGGACGTATTTTTTTGGTAAGTAAACTATCGGAATGCACTGTGGAAAAATAACACTTCCTGAATGTTTGCTTGGAAAACACACGCGCATTTGGGATTTCGAACATGTCCCGGAATACGCATTACTTCCATCGTTTCAATAAAGAATTTCGTGCCTGTGAACTATTAAATAGATTTATTATTTAATATATTAAATAAAGATATAAATTATTAAATAGAGTCAGGTTTGATAGGCGTACTATGTTTGCTTATTTTGGCCCAGCTATATAATTTACTAGGGAAACATAATGTCGCTCAGTTATTATTTGGCGTAGTTGTATTAGTACGGCTGAAATGATGAGGTCTCACATTCAATTCCCGGGCCGGGCAAAGCGATATTGGTTTTTCTACATAATATCAACCCGGAGTCTACAATTTGTGCCCAATGTAGCGATAGATTTCCTCCTATCATGGGACTGAATACGCACGGTGGAAAGTGGGCGCAACAGTCGCACCTTTGCCCAATTCTTCGGGAATGAAAGGCGTGTGCATTAAATTGCGAATAAAATATCTATTGCAATCTCATTCAATATTTAAAACAAATATAATTAATTCATATAACAGCACCTTTCACGCATGGCATCATGATATTCCCCGATCTATCTTCTTAATCTTATAGCTTCAAAGGATAGTAATGATGTTATCTTCTTAGAATTTAAGCTTCCTTTTTCTCATAGAGGAAGGCAGTATTCATTTTAGGTGGATCTGTACCTAGTTTCTAATTCATTATATTTTATAGTTGTATAGAGTTTAGAAAATATTTATTTAAGTATTTCCCAAAGTATGTTTTGGCTATAATTATTGTAATATCGGAAGATAACAGAATTCTTAACAAATTCTTGGGTTATTAAATAATCACTTCAAAGAGTCTTTGTGTTAGAAATTAAAATTGTTCATCAATACTTTTCAAGAGAAATTATGTAGATAACACAAATAACTAAGAGCATAACGAGTTGCAACTAATATATTTTAGCCTCTTTAGCAAATCATGCGCCCTCTAACTTGTCTGACATGTCAAACTACAGACATTTTATACATAATTAAATACTTACTCCACAGTCTTCTCTTCTCCAGGGAAGAGTTTTCTGACAACTTATTTTAAACAGCCCAATGGTATCTATATTTAGCTCCCAAATATTTAATTTCTATCTATCTCTATATTATCTACTTCATATATAGACTACTACTACTACTTCATATATATCTCTATATAATCTAACATATTACTATAATAATTATACAGACTCATTTTGACATTGAATTAATAAGTGAAACCACATACTGGTATTTACCTCTACTAAAATTGTACCAAAAATCATCCTTGAATAATGAATATAATTTCAACAAATCACCCGGTTTTACTTTTATTATTTTGTATATTTTTGTAGTTTAGTGCGAATATGGCGTGTACATGACTATATATCTCTCTGAAACTGTGATTTTACCGCTGCAACGAATTCTCTTAGAGTAGATATAATTACATTATGTAAAATTAAAATTATTTTATATTGATATTTATTTTGTTCGGAATTTAAACCTTATTATCTTACATCTACGGTTCAAGTAAGTTTATGTAAAGTGTTATTTTCATGAAGATAAATAAGTATGTAGTTTCATTTAGTAACGAAATATCAAAATCACCCTATATAACGAGCTCGTTCTGGAAATTTATATTGCCTGAAAATTACCCTTTAGTTTCAATAATGATAAACGTATTCAGTATGTTAACAACAGCTCTTGCAAATACATCAATAAAAACAAATATGTCGGAAAGTCCGTCAGTTTCTCTGTTATTAGGTTTGTTTGCAGGATTGTGTCCTCGCGGCGAGTGACACTATCATCCGTCCCGGCCCTTGACTGACCTGACACGGACAAATTGACATGTGCCTTTCACGGCCTTACTCAAATATCGGAACCACGTCAACTACATAACAGGTGCGTTATTAATTTACTAGAAAATATGGGTTTGTTTTGACGTTGTTTCACGTCAGGTTTGCAGGTGTTTTTGTATTCGTCGTTCTGGATTTATAAAATATAGCGTCAGATTTCAGTCTACAACTTAAAATTCTTATCTTAGATTAGCTTGACCTATCTTAGATGGAGGATTAACTCCACAACCGAGATAAGGAAGGTCACAAAAATAAACTCGACTAAAGTACATGTTGCCTTTAGGTTCCATACAATAAGATACATTGAGAATCTAGGTATAATATTAGAAAATAATCAAAACGAATACTGCCAAAGAATCTTGGAACTTAATTACCCAAAGCCTAAGCACAAGCCCGCCACTGAACCTTTATTTTATGTAATAAATCAATGTCTGACACCCACGACGTCACCCGACGTCGCCCATCTATATTCTGAGTAGGGACACAGATATTATTGTATTTTGATGGAATAAGCCATCGCGGTAGAAAATTGAGATTTCGGGAAAAGTGCGTCCGGAACGGATATCATATTTTGTTGTAAATACATTTTAAAGAGTCAAAATATTTTGTCATGTTGGGAAGACTTATGTATGTTGATTGAATTATTATCAAACAGTAACAATAAAAGGTACTTATAGAAACCGTAGAATTTCGGTAGGTGTGTGATATGATTATAGTATCAAAATTATAATTTTAAATACAGAAATATTATCATGTATAGATCTTGTCCTGTAGTACCTTTATAACCTAGTTAATAAATGTATTGTATTTGATGTTAACTAAAATGTATACAAGCATGCAAAGTATAACTATTATCCGCAGAGACTAGGATTAGTTTAAATAGACTTGAGTAGATAATTATTGGTCATCAAGTACACCATGTGTACGAAAAAAAAATACAACAGGTTTTCAGCATAAAGAGACAAAATAAACTCATCTGTCGCTAATCAGTCACACGAACTGGTGATGTAAAGTGTTATCGAAACGTGTCTATACATATACCTATAATATATGATGCTAATAAAAATGTTGGTACGCTGCGCCGTAAATAACATCGTTTAAAATTCACAATAATATAAAATATTTATGAAATTTTAACCTACGCTTAAATTACTACTTACTTACTATACTTACATGTATATGAGAAACATTCAACATTCTGAATTAGGTCACTGTGGAATCTATTAACGTCGATGCATATAAAAGAAAGATAAAAATAAATCCATTAAAAAATATGTGCAATAAAATTTTATAAATATATAAATTTCAGTTTCGTTAATGATCGTTACATCAGCGCAATATCAGTTAACTCAAAAAAGGGATTGGGCTCGTCCGGGATTTGAACCCGGGACCTCTCGCACCCTAAGCGAAAATCATACCCCTAGACCAACGAGCCGGTTGTTAAACTTCTCAAAATATTCGATAAGTTAGCTATACACACACTATATTGTATAACATAACAGTATCTAAAGTGAATGTTGAACGACCACTTCCATATAAATATTCTAAACTGTGATATTACCGTTAGAAAGAACACATACACTTCTAACACTAGCGTTCTAATAAAAATAATATAAGTACCTTTATAACGAATATATTAGTTACGTCAATTTATATATTTCAATATGATTGAATTATTTATTTAATTTTGTAGAATATTATTAAATCAAGGAGACTAAAAAGCATCAATTTCCCTAAATTCATTATCGCAACTAACTTGTCCTATGTACTCGGCAAACTTGTTTTTGTATCCAACGCAAAAAGTTATGAATTACGGACACCAAGTCCGTTGAGATTTCTATTACATTTTTTTATTAAATTTTCCAATTGAAATCCCGGTCAATTATTTTTTTAATAAGATAATATGTCAATAAGAATGGTTATAACATAATTCCGCCCTTAATGATATTGATATGAATATTTGAAGTACTAAAATGGTGCGTTACTGTGACAAAAACCAAATTTAATATTTATCTTGAGTTATCTCCATGTTACAGTTAATAATAATATATACGCAATTTATAAGTTATAGGCATAAAATATAAAAAGAAACCTTGGGCTCGTCCGGGATTTGAACCCGGGACCTCTCGCACCCAAAGCGAGAATCATACCCCTAGACCAACGAGCCGCTTGGCCAATATGATAAAATATCGATTTATAATCGAAGAATGTTCTATAACATTTTTAAATTATACGTTTATGTGTCATTAAATTACGTCAAGATCTTTTATGGTTAAAATTGATTATAATGTTATGTATACAAATGTTTTGACTATAAAAATCGCTGCCTAGAAATTATCAAGTATGATATTGATAACCATTATAATAATAGATGTATATCTCATAGATTAATCATTTCATTTAAGTATTTTAAAATTAATGTAAGCTAAATGTTCTACAACAGGCGCTTACTGTAAAAAATAATATACTTCAAACCAAAAGAAATCTGTATGCCTTCAAATTTTTTTTTTATTACCTTTACGAATGAGCATTGGTGGTAATCGCTCGACTTAAGGCCTGAACAACGCACTTCCCCATAAACGATAGCTAACCACCCACAAGTCTGCATTACAAAAGAACTCTTGCAAACAAGAACTGGTAGTTGCTGACAGTCCTCAATACTTTTGGCTGGACTAATGTCAGTTACTTCACCCGTTCTCTACGGATACTCTTTACTAAAAACAATAGTTGTAACGCCAATCGTATTACCTTCAACCTGTTCAAAAGTATTGGGAATTTGAAATATGATATAATTTCATTCTTACACTCAGAAGATGCCGAAAAAATGTGGTCAAACATTTAAACGGGCATTCATGACACATAACAGAAAACGTAATAATACATTATTTTTTCAATCCAAATAATAGCATTGGTGATGTTTATTTATCAACTCATGTGAACATAAAAGGTAAAATTCACTTTTTACAGAGTTTCATGTTTTGAATATCAAATATACTTTATGAGAGCTCAGTCGACATTTTAAACTGTCTGCAGACGAAATATATCTGTACAATATATTGTGAAATATTCTTCTCCAGATGTCATCTGCCAAAGGCGGTTTCAGGGTTACGTATTACGTACGGCTCTAAACGTAACAACTATTGAGGAGTATGTAAGGAAATCTACACGATTTGCTATGTATGTCTACTAATATAATTTGTCGATATTACGTACCTACTATATACTAATATACAATCGCCTACATTCGATATCAATACCATCCTAATTAGAGGTAATTAAATATATACCTAAGGATTGTATACTCATAGACACAGCTATAACAAAATATATAGGTATACGGAACGTACATATTTTAACGCATTGTTCGCATTAATCTGAGTTTTCAACAGGCAGTCGAAAATTTCACATTTCATCTTTGCGTGATATTTACGTATTGTATGTGTATGATTGGATCTGTTTAAAATAAGTACGTATTTTTCAATACGGGCTCGTCGAACAGGTCCTACTGCACCTGATGATAAGTAGAGTATGAACTCCAGATAGACTGTCGTCTGACCAGAGATAATATCGGCCTGTTTAAACCGGATATTATGATAACCCGGGCTGGTCCCGGAACGCGAAAAACTCACATGAATGACGTACGTGAGTGAGAGTTCTCTAGTATATTATGGACCAGCTAAATTTTGTACTCAATAGGTAAGTACTTATACTATTGACTGCTTCAGAAAGCATGTGAAAGCGTTGGTCTTGCGCCTGTTCTCTCTCCAGTCATGTCCGATTACCATCACACCGGACTATGAGAGTGAAGGAAGAGAATGAACCTGTGTATTGCGTACACACTTTTGTATTACAATATCTGCGTATCTGGTTGATCTCCGTTGAGATTGACCGCCGTAGTTTCAAGTCGGCTAGAAGGGATATATTAATTCCTTTATACTATTAGCATGGCTACGGAACTCTGTCCCTAGTTATCAGAATCCCCTTTGCATTCTTACTACGTACAGCTTTGCACCTGTTGGAACGTAATAATTTTCAAGTTCTCATGCATCAATCATCGTGCAATCTCTAAATCGCAGACATGCATGGAATACCAAATTTGGTGCACTCTTCAATATTGTACGTCAAACAACGAGCACCATAAAAATCGGCTGGCGCGCTCTTATTATCTGCTCATGCGTTATTTTAAATTCCTGTCACAACGTGACGAGAATTAAAAGTCGCCTGCATTTTGAATTGGAATTTTTCAATATGTACATATTGATATCGGGTTTAATTTTACTTTGACATTGCATTGAACAACGAGTATATTATGAATTACAATTTAACATAAATCATCCAACGTACACAACACGTATGTATGTTTCATCTATAACATTCTCGATTCATGTCATAAACAAACAAAATGTATTATTTTCACCAGTTCAATACGAAAAGAAGCATTTCAAAATCTAAACCTACTCAGCAAATCTGGACAGACCATTAAAGTTATTTAAATTATAATAATGGTTAACGTCTGACACTTTCTTGGAAATCTCAATTATGATCCTTTAGCATCTTACGTAGTTTTATTTTTGTCAAATTTCCTTCACATAATATTATATCAAAGTAGAACTCAATTAGTTACAACTCTATGACGGCTATTTTCAAATAAAATATCACTTAACTAATATCCGTCTTATATCGAACGCTTTTAGTAATGGCCCGTAAAGTTTGTATGCTTTGACTGCACCACGCCCGCCTCTACCGCGGTATTTATGTTGTCTAGTAACCGAACGCAGTGAGATCGAATCTAGATTGCAGAGTCTAATGGGCCTTTCTACAAGTGTATATTTTTGAATATCAAACCAGCCTCATGCTCGTTTTTATAGTAGCATTCAATTTAATTAATATTTTTTCGTGTAATACAGTGTTCATCTTCGTGTGGTATTGCTACTGCTTATGGGCAGTCCTGATATTGACAGAAGTGAGTGACTTGTTCTTTTGGTCATTAATTAGTATAAAAAATCACAAAAATGTAAAGAAAATTAAACAGGTCGATTTAAATTCATTTTCATGTTCATTATTTATTGCACTGTCTTATTACGATTCGCCTCATAAAGTTTATATTTTTGTTCGTCACAAGCTGACCCATCTTCAACTACGTCGAGACATAAAAGAACCATTAAAAATTGCTCCTGCAAAATCATAATTATGACTTAAAAAGAGCTATTCAACTAAAGAGTCTGACATAAAAAGCACGTTTCCAAGTAAACGAACGCTACGATATCATAAAAATATTTTTAAAACTGAATTACGACTTTAATTCAAAGTTCATACTTTACTACGTGATACAAAAGCCAAGAAACAATCTTGGTGTAGCAAGAGTCCGATTAAGAAAGTAAAGCTGGAATATTCGAAACCTGCTATGTAAATTACGTGAGATATTTCTGATATGAAGCGCTTCAAACTTTGTTAGGTGTGCACTTGTACGACTTCGTGCTGAGAAGGATTTGTGTAATAGGTTGGTATTCGGAACGCACTCTGGAGGCAGAATCCCTCTTGCTTTGTATTGGCGTTCAAGATAACTCCTCCGAGGGGTTAAATTACATACAGAATGTTGAATTAGTTCGAAACAAAGCTTATTTGCTGACTCTTGAGTTTAGATAAGCATTTTGGTTTCTAACTTGATAGTTTATTTATGGTTTTGAATTTGATTTTGTATTTTATTATAATTTCATATTATATCTTTTATGTTTATTTTAAACGTGCATTGGAATTCAGAAACAAAACTCCTAACTACCTAGATACAAAGGCAATAAAAACCTAAAAAACTTATTTTTCATTACATTATATCGCAGCAATAAGATGATGCTTAACAGCATTCATGGTGGTGGAAGGTTGGTGAAAAGTTGTAATCTCTGTCTAAAATAAAACAGATATCGTGTAGAACTTAAAATTGTAAACCATTAAGTACTTCTGGTTGGTAAAAATAACAGTCAAAATAGATATCACGTTCGAACAATGTTATTTTTATATACAGACATCCAAATGAGGCCATCCTAGTTGGTCGTCTGAGGCGTTAAGTTCAAAGGTTGTCACTCCAGTCCTACTACTCTACAAAGAAAAAATATTCCCATTAGCAGACAAAGGTTCTTTGAAAATAAAAAATATCCTTTGAGAATCAAGTGTTCAAATGGCAACTTGTTATAATAGATAAAAAAAAATATCACAATCTATTTGTTTATTTTTCTGTATCCACTACAAGACAGAAATTCCAGGGAGGGCGCTTATAATACACGTCGTTTTTAAATGAAATGATTTATTTGAATCCGCAAAATATTATATCGTCGTTGTAGGTGGAGAACTAAATAACTCAAAATTTCTAGTTTCGAGATAAACGCGATTAACTGTTTTTTTTCGTTATTTTTAAGCATTACTAAAAAACTATAAATAATTTTAATGTCGGTATTTTTATATATCTTAGGTATTATTATCTATTATATTATGCATTAACAAAAAAAACTCCGACCTGCAGAATAAAAATATAAAAAAATAAAAACTTTGTAAGTTTGCTGAAATAAACTAAATAACTCGTATAGTTATTTAGTTTTGCCACACTAGAAACCATATGGTAAAGTAATTATAAGGTTAAATAATTACAATTATAGAGTTTATTAAAGTGAATACCATTAGGATTTTCAATGTCTAAATTAAACAAATCAAGTTGTTTAGTTCTTCTACACACTTGATTAATTTTGTTTACAAACAATAGACTCGAGAAAGAATTAAACAACTCATTTTATTTAATTTCTTTACCATTGAACAGATTATAAGTCGCAGTTTATTGATTTTATTATTTAATTATTTACTTTTTCTACAACAAAATATATATATTTGAATATATTTATTTCTCCACTTTTAACATAAAAAACGCTATAATTTCGAAACGGGATAAGATAATGAAATGCTTGTTACGCCAAAATATGCGCCATGTTTTGGGCAACACAAAAGTGATGAAAGTCCAAAATGGCCAAAATCCGAGTTGTTTAGTTCTCCACCTACAACGACGATATATTACTAAGATTCCGTCAATATTAACTTTGCCACCAGTTCGGAAACAGTTCTCACCAGAGAAGAACGGGCAAGAAACTCTGGTGATGCTCTTTTTAAAATCAGTTTAAGGTATAAACTACTACAGTACATGATACAGAGAAGAAGAAAAAAGCAAATTGTTTTTTTTTTATTGTTGTTTAGAGCAGTTAACTTATTTTGATCAATATAGAAGGTATAATATGTTTTTGAAGTCGTAACTACCACGCACAAATTAAAACTCGTCGAATATCATCTTGCTCGCATCATTAAACTTACAGAGGCCAAGGACATGATGCAAAAACTTTAGTATTCTACTCTCTTTCTACGTTTTTCTGTTTATTATCTATGCTTTAGATTTTTTTAAGTGACTTATTGCTAGGATATGAAATTCCTATATTCTTTTTTTGTTTACCATCATATATAGTATTGTATAATATTGACATATCCTAGAGAGAGATAATTCGGATATTGCACTCCAATACAATGACTTATTTTTCTTACCGAAAAATAAGTCATTTTTTTTATACATACACGCTAAAGTCGCCCAATAAAATGTCGACTGACGAGATATGATTACTTCTCGACACTTAAAATAACTATGCCGGCCTGTTGGACCCGGACATATGCAGGCTGATCCCGGAACGTGATACACTCACATGGGCCACTATGGCGGGTTTTAACACCTATTATGTACGGTAGTCGCTATCCGGGCGGATATAGAATATATCTTAACTACTAGCAAAAGCATTAACGATCGCACAAATGCATCTCGGGTAAGGCCCATGATGCTAATAAAGCTATATATTTGGAAGTCCGGAACCATTATGCTGCTAAACTCTGCACTGTGTCTGTTAGGATAACTGAAATGATATTGACGTCGTTTTTGGGCTCAGATTTTTGGCCAAATTTGTGGTGTCATATTATAGAGGTAGTATTATTCATAGTTTCAATAATTATTTATTCGGAATTTCAATTATTTTATCGCCATCACGCTTTGCTTTCATATTAACTAACAAATATTAAAGCGCTTAAACTGACACAAAACTCAAATGTACGAAAACATGGCAACGTTTTAAATTTAACAGAATTCATTCGAATTGAGTTGTTTTAAGGATTCAGGCAATTAGAAGAACATTTATAATATTATGTTGAAACCGCAGACGGCACTTAGTCAAACGTTTAAAACGGCAATGGTCATTATTCAACCCATTTGTCGCAGAGTCACCGCGTCTAATGACCCAGCTCTTGACAACTCACTTTACTTCCCTGTAGAGGGCTAATTTTATTTCTTCCTATCCCCTTTCGAGCTTGCCAATGAATGATAAAAGATTTAAAATGTGTTTAGATTGAGCGGTATTTATTGCTTCTAGTAATGTATGCATATTCATTTCATCATGAATATGAAATGTTTTTCATTTCATGTTACGAACTTTTAACTTGACAATGGTTATTTTGATCACAAAACAATACATATACTCTCAATTTGTGTTGTACATAGTTACTGCCAGGACATGCATACGTTGGTATGTGTGTAATATTTCATGGGTGGAGAATTTATCAAATGTCAAATTGTTATTGTTCTCATTATTATATCGAATAGATTGAGAAGAGTGTCAGATAGTGACCTGCTGAGGTTAATAACGAAGTTAATATATAATTTGGACAGAATAATTAAGCGTTAACAATATCCCCTACGACTTAACACATGTATTATGTCTGGACACGAAATATAGGAAAATTTCTATATTGAATATACAGTCAAGTACAAAATAAACCTTAGTTTTTTCACATTATGACGTACAGGTAGGTATTAGAATAAAATATGACTTGCTCTGAGTCTATGTAGCCAACAATTGTAATGCATCGCGTTGGGACATGTTTACCTTCCCACGCGAAACAAAGGATTGTAAAAATATAGAATGTAGTTCGCAGTGCTCATCTGCGTAATATACTTATGTAAATGAAACGCACCAGTACTTACCCTTACCTGAAAGTTATAATTTTATAAAGTCCTAGGTTTTGCTCCTGGTTTTTACCGTTTAAGACTGTCCTCGGAAAAACATCACTTATAAGTTAAGAGATAAATTTGTTAGAAACATAAATTGACATAAAGTTAACGCCTAGGAATTATCAAAGCCCCAAAAATATTGTATAACCCTTTCCTCCGTCCCAATTCCAATATGGAATCCCTTTTCTTTGCCTTCTGTTATTGTGTGTGTTCATGAAAAATATTTAAACCATATTATCAAATGAATCAAGTCCATATTCGCTACGCTTATATTAAAAAAATACTCGCGAAGGTATTTGCTTCTAAAATTGTGCAATTTTAATTAATTTGAATTAAATAGACTCCTTATTAGTTCTTTGAATTTGTTGCTATTTAATTTTAAACTATAGATTTTACAGACAATAATTCAAAAACACAATTATATGAAAATAACCCAAGAGACTGTTTAGTGTTTGTGTACGAATTTTCTAGAATAACTGTAAATCTTGCTTTATCTGGTGACACTAGGGATAGGACTGCGCGCTTGATACAGCTAAAAGACAAGATTAACTAAAACATTTTCATTCAGCGAATTAAATAGACACGAAATATAATGTATAAATAGTATTTAGTAGCAAATAAATTAAAGTGTGTCTCAACTTCTTTAGCAGGAGCCTTCACAATTTCATGTTTAAAGAATTGGCACTTTAGATTTACGTATCATGTAAAATACTTGCTAGATTATTTTTACTTAGCTATTAATACGTCTTTCATATAGTAAGAAGCATAATGAATTCAATCTATTATTAAACGTATTATTCTTAGACCTAAACCTTGGTAGAGGAAGCCTGTGCCTACCAGTGGGACAAAGCCTCATACAAAGCTGATATTATTATAAAAGGCCGTTCAGGTAACAAGCGTGAGACCCGCTAGCAAAACGCATTAACAACTACATGCACTAGCGCACGTTAGCATGTTGATATCCCAATCAAAATACATACAAACAGGTGTATTATTTACGCGCGTCTAACATTTGTTATCTGAACAGCAAAATTAATGAAATAAATTAAAACAAAGTCCAACAATCGCTATAGCTATCCATTGACTAATACCTACGCATTTAGCCTGCTATAGAAAATTCATACGAACAAACACTTGAAACGAGAGCACTTCTGCCTCTGCTGTACATCGCTTATTCATTTCACGAACGTTGAATAATATTATTCCTTTCCATTCATTAAAACTACACCAACATTGGATCCGCTGCGAAATACCATAAATATTATTAACGCACATTAATCCGTCGAGAAATAAGTACATGAGTAGAGCGAAATTTAATAACCCTTGCATTTATCTAGAATAATTTTCAGCTGTAAATTGTCGAGTGCCTTGCGCTTTGGGAGCTCTTCACGGCTCGCAAATGAAATAAACCCACAAACCCACTAAATGCACGTGCCGGTAATACCGATTTATACTTTGCGATCACTACCGTTAAGTTCAAAAGTGAACCCTAAGAACAACAATATATAAGCATTATTCATACTAATATTGCAAGCCATGCCAACTTTGTTGTTTCTATAAGTTGAAACCTGGGGAAGGAAATAGGATAGTATTGATCCCGGAAAAATTTCAGCCCCAAAGGATAACCGATAAACTTTTTAACTTGACGGTGTCGCAATGGCCAATTTTTTTTTTATTGCTGCTTGAATAACAAGACAAGCTTGCCGTTCGCCTGATGGTAAGCGATACGACCGCCCATGAACATTAGAAACACCATCCAACACCTTGAATTACAAAATATTGTTTAGTATTCCACTGCGCGCACCATCCTAAAACATGAGATGTTAAGTCTTATTATGCCCAGTAGTTACATTGGCTACAATGTCCTTCAAACCGGAACACAACAGTGACTACACACTCCTGCTTGGTGGCAGAAATAGACATAACTGTGGTATCTACACAAACTCTCACATATACCTACCACCACTGTCATAATGTTATGCATCGTTAATTATATTTCGCTTACGACATCATTATAGACCTATGTCAGGAATGGACTTTATTTGGCTATAGAAAAACAAACCAAATAGAGATTGAATAATGTTCCCATTTAAGGTGATAAATGTTTTATTTTAGTAATATTAATTCTTATTGTACATCTTTGCATCCAGGGCAAGCAATCAACAAAATTAAAACACACTTTACAAACTAATTTAAAAACGTGTAAGCCCAAGGCGACACGAAACCAAATTTTCAAGGTAACCCAAAACTTTAGGGATTGAATTATTCAAACGATATTTCTAAAAACTCAAAGCTCGCATGACGTTATCCGCGAAAAGCCATTATATCTGTCGGGAAATCTCATTTCCGGTCGGAGAAAAACGGACCCGCCTGTCGGGGTTAGGAAGTGGGTCGCGACTCGAGACGAACATTGAGCACACTACACCCCTATACGTCAATGCCGATGAGATTTTACGCGATACCAACCTTCCCTTATCAATTCAGCATATTATAATATCTTTCCTTTCGTCTATGGTATGTTCTTAATAGTTCGAGTCAGATCGAATCATCTATAAGTGAGTTTTTTGATTCGACGTATTTACGTTCGATAGGTTTTTGAAGAATTGGTACCAGCATTATGGTGCTCGTTACACGACGACAGGAATGATAATTATGCTATATACGATGTATATGAATGTGTTTATGTAATTAAACAATATTTTTATTTCGCTCTTTATTCTTACTTAGTGGCATTTTAAAACTCGTTTATATAGAGTTATTTTAGGATTGCGTTAATAAATGAAACTGCTCGTCTTGACCTCTGTTTATATTATGCTAATAATAATCAATGAGTACCGAAAGATTTCACCAAAGTTCCAAGTTTTATTCTTCTGATTCTTTGATTTTGTAGTTAAGTACACGAATAGCGTTTGTGTAAGTATAGTTGTGACTGAAAGTGTAATGTTGTTACTGCACCGAATTCTCTTAGAGTAGTAGTAGTGGCAATAATGTGTTTAAAGTTAAAAATACTTCTTATTGATGTTTATTTTTTCGAAACTCTATATTTTTTTACGTCTACTGTTCGAGTAACTTATTCAATACATATTTCAAGAAGATAAGTATGTGGTTTCATTAAGTAACGCAATGTCAAAATGACTCTTTATTAGATTTCTAAAATATAGCTTTATTTTTATCTTGCGTAAAATAAAAATAAAGTAATATTTGCATGAAATACTTGATTTCATTTCATATTCCCAAGAGAATGCTCATCAGGTAGTCGCTAATCACGTCGTTTGTTCTCCAAGGAAAACTTTAGAGCACGAATTTTATTGTATTCAGGTTTAAGTTTAATTTTAATAAGATTGGGCGCGTAGCCAATTAGAGAATATTACTCGCATTAGAGAATCTTTTCTACTTCCAGTTTAGTCATTTAAGAAAACGTAACGACGTTATTTGTAAAAGTATCTTTGTAAATGTCGATAAAAATAAAGAATAATGAAGGATGCCGACTTCATTAGCCAAATTAAATTAAATCTCAAAAAGAACTGACTTAAGTAGGCTGAGTTTTTCTTGAATTTATCAAAACACTCACAACGATTTCGAGAAGCATTTATACATTTCTGTGAATAAATTTAGCGTTTGAGAAACATCACATTTCCTCAATTTGCACTAAAGCTTTACCTAATTGTAGCCGACACGGATCTGGAATAATCCGGCTTAGTTTTTACCTCCCACCGCAGCGATGGAAAAGGAAGCTAGAAAATATTGCGCTATTTTTCTTACTGATTAAGTCTGTTGCGGTTGCAAGTAACTCAGTTTCTTGGAAATGTTGACAAATGCGTATTAAAGTAAGCTATATATAAACTTACACTAACATTCACAAACAACACTATGAGGTCACAGGAGGCCTAGTTTCGATAATATCGGAGCAACTACAAAGGCTGTCATGCCGAAAGCACTGAGAAACAGGCTTATTGTCACGACATTGCTCCGTACTTAACTAAGTGAAGTTAGTGAATATGAACCCATGTTTAACTCTCCAAGAAATTTATAATAACACTAGATTGCTCCGGGATTTTTCTGGCTGAAAATCATTTTATGAAACAAAAGTTCCTCTCCGTATCTTCTTTCTCAGAATAAAACTACTTTATCATTTAAGGACATGGTCTACATGTAGGACAAATTTCTTCAAAATCTGTTTAGAGGATTCTCCATTTTACATCGAACACATATCCAACCGACTACTAGGCTCATTTAGAAAATAAAACAACATATTTCTAAACGAACCCGAAATATACGAACGCAAAATAAAATAAAATACTGCATTGTATTTTTGTTTTAAACTTTGTACTCGAAATTGTTTTTCGGATTTCAATGAAATAAATTGTGTCTACGTCCCATTGCGGTTGAAGCAGGTGGAAATAGTATTTGCAGAAACAAGGAAGGGTCGTCTCATCATTCCCCGCAAAACTCCTACTAGCGATCCATGTGCCGATGTTACTGTTTGTTGAGTATAAACTTTTTACTCAGTTTCACTGACATTTCCAACACAAATAAACTCTTCAGCAGTCCTTAATGTAATTATTTAATGGATTGAAATCATGAGCCAAAGTAAATTTGATGTCTTCGAGTTGTATATTCTGTAATTCAATTAGTTATTGTGGTAAGTGGATAAATACACTGGATATATCTTCAAATGGTTATGGTCCTTTACAATCTGTATTGATATTTCTAATATTACAATTTTGTTATGAATAACTCGGATATTAAACAATAGAACATATATATATGTGAGAAATTTATTGTACTGGTTTTTGTATCTGTCCCATGATAAGATGGTCACAAATTGTTAACTCACATGTGTTTTCTAAAATGGAAAAGCATTTTTTTTTTGTTACTGTTGTGTTAATGTCAATTGAATTTATATTTTCTGAATTACCAATCATTGTAATCGTAATCTCATACAACAACATAATAATATAATCATAACTTATAATCGAATCCATAAATTGTACTTCAAAACTACAAAAAATATGTTCCAATCTTTACGTTATTTTATTCTGAACTGAAATCCAATAAGCGCCTAATAAATTTCGATCCACTTAAAGATAGAAATGACAAAAGGTCCTCATTAATTCAAACGGTCTACTATTTGAGTGCCACAGATATTTTAATATAAAAGATAATATAGGTGGATCTACAGTGTCTGCAACATAATGTTGCTCTACCATTAATTATACTTGGATATATCAAGAATTTCTAGAGAATTCTTGGCGACACAAAGAGATATCTCGAGCGTATTCTCGCGCTAATTATGCGAATGGTGTAGTCTCAAGCCATTATTATATTCTTAGGCTTCTTATCAAAGCGTATCCCGCGCGAGTCGCCGCTAATTACGACCGTAGACACAGATAATTGCCGCGAAATCCGCTCTGGTTATTCCAATTTTTGTGAGGACTTTCCTCGCCTTGTTCGCGCTTTACAAACATTTTGATAGTACACGCATTAACTCCCGTAAAACGGCCCTTTATTTTTAAAGGCCACACATTTAAGATAAGAGTGTTCGTTTTAAAAAGACGAGTTTTTTATACAATTAACATTAAGCGGTGCCTTACAAATATTTTTAAAAGCAATCTAAAGTATTATCATAATGAATATTTTAATATTTAGTCGAAACTCTATTTTGAGGTTAAAGTACTTCGCTATAGTTACATGTAACTTGTCTGACTTAAACTTTCATTAAAAAACAAAGGAACTTAATTATGGATTCTTTAACAAAAGCTTTTATAATCCGAAAATCATATTTTCGGGTTTGGATTTTGTTCGACGTAAAGTCTCCTCTCTCCTCTCCTCTTAATATGTACAATAGAAACTCCAATCTTAGTAGAGACTGAGATTTATGTACATTTGTCGAATTCGTTTATATTAAATACAGTTTATTTAGCAGTTTCATGACAACGACACAAATGAAGTTCATCAAAGCGACGCAGTAAAGAGTGATGTAGATAGAATCAATTGAGACTTCCGTAAACTTTATGTTCTGGAACTTTATGGAGATAAGGAAAGAACAAACTAAAATTGTGTCCATATCATAAAACAGAATGATTACGTCGTTTGTACTGGTAAAACTCGCAGTCGCCGGTACTTTTTGGATTAACGACGTTATTTAGGTGAAGCGTACCGGTATGCTAATACTACTGTATTAGCTAACGTTTTAGTCTCTTATATTTAGGAAATTGTGCATTGAAGAATAAGCGATAATTATTTATCGCATTAGCTCGTTTTATTACATTTGTTCAAGTTTAATGATATAAGAAAAAACAAAACCATATATTACGCCTTTTCTCCGAAAGTGGAGCCAGACACCTTTTACCTCAACCAAAGCGCCCACATTTCGCTTTGTATATTTCATCTTCTGATGTAATAGACGGCGAGGTTTTCACTATATTGGGTGCAAATTCCTACCTGATCGTGGAACTATAAGCCAATATAAGCCTATAGATGAAGTGCGCGGAGACAAAGAAAATGTCAAAAAATTTAAACATAATATACATTTTGCTACTAGTACGAAGCCGACGACGACGAAGTGGATCGCTAGTTAAACATCATTTCAATCATAAAATGCTATTCTGTCATGGACTAACTCCTACTAGAAAAGATATTCTCACAGAAACATAACAAAAACTAATCATGAATGAAAACCACTCAATCAAATAATTCAAATATTTATTTAATATCTACTTTATTGTTTGTGTATGTGAAATTGGTATTAACCTAGGAATTAATGCTATTTTTATTCTTTAATTATAAAATATTAACTTTTTACTTCTATTAATATTGACTAATCGAATATTTGCGACCTTTACCAGACAACTTCAGACAAAAATTATCATTTTTTGTGAACGTAGTAAAATATTCTTCTTAAGGTGGTAGCTCAAGGTCCATTTTCATACATTTTGTTTCGGCTTTAATCTGGGTAACTAAACAAGTATTGGCAAGTAAAGAATTTAAATTCACGTCTAGTTAGTGATTAGTTCTCGCAGTTGAAAGAAAAATGTAAAAATAATTAATAATCATGGATATTTCGGCCTTTAAAATTTAATATGACGAAATTTTAAAGGCAGAAATATCCATGATTATTAATTATTTTTACATTTTCTTTCAACTGCGAAACAATGTAAAATGGAGCTACCACCTTAATTTGTGTATGATATATCTACCAACTCTGCACAAGCCACCCGAAGTACCGAGGGTTATTAACAACGTTTCCATTATTGCCCCACAGCAGCCGATCTCCATACGAGTCTACATTAGCATCCAGTTTCAGAGCCTGGTCATATTCACAGTTCACTATAAAGAACACTACATTACCCTGCAGCTTCACCGGCTCCAGTTTCCAGGTGTGCCTGAGTTCGTTCGAGGAGTTGGAGCCCCAGCATTTCCTATCTCCATAAGAGTCAACATTAACGTCCAGTTTTAGAAACATACTGTGTTCGTTGTTTCTTATTTTGAAGATTACGTTATTGTTTTCCCAAATTGGGAGCAGTGTCCAACTGACTCTATTACTTGAATGGTCGCTTTTATCACCCCATCCTAATCTATCATTGTAGTAGTCAACATTAGCATCCAATTTCAACGCCATGTTGTAATAATTACTTACAATTTTTATATTATCTCCATTAAAGATCAATTTAAAAGCATCGGGGAAGTAGTTGTTGACTATCTCTTTCTCGCCAGAGTTCCAAAGTTTGTAAGCAAATGGCGTTGTGGCTCGTATACCTTGCTGAAGGAGCTTGTTAACTACATCAACTATTGTTGAGCCGCCACCACTCTCCTTCAAAGATTGACTAATCTTTACCGCGGTATCGAAGCTCCAACCGGTGACTGCCTCATAGAGCTGGTTCTCCATTTCTTTTGCATTCACGTATGCTCTATATTTATCGAATAACGTCAAGCCTAGTAAATGATCCGATAATTCATATCCTGGACAGTAGTACATATTTAAATCACTCAAAGCTGTACTTAGCCGTCGAATGTCTGCGGAGTCATTGTCAAATCCGAAGACGACAACGATTCCCACTTCAGAGTTTACAATACGAGCTATATCTCTAGCGCAGCGCTCGATGATGGGTGCTCCCATCAGAGTTACTAACTTGACGGAGTTGCTTTTGATATAGCTGGAAGTGTCGCACATATTCTCGTCAAACACCGGTATTCGGTTGGGAATCTTCTTATTTCTGTCAGTCCCGTTACTGACTAGTTGGTACTGGCGGTTGACATTGTAACAGTTGCGAAAGCCGCTGTTTCCTGAACTAGTCTCGATCCTGCCCTCTCCCCAGTAGTCCACGTGCTCCACGAGCTGGTTATCGGTAGGTATTCTCACAAGGTGGTATTCGCCGACGTATGGCAGTTCTGAATATGGATAATTTAAATCTGTATTGACGTCATAGTTTGGACGTACAGCGATTCTCCACTTTGCAGATTCCATTGCCTTAATTTGTATAAATTTCGTCGTATAGTAAACCTTGACGTGTCTGTAATAAAAACAGTAAATTAGTTTGCATAACACATTTTTTCAAATTTTAATTTAATACCTATCTTAAAAAGCTTGAAAATATTTTGACCTCGCTATAATACAAAAATTATCAATTAAAATTAATACCATAATAAACGCAAATTTTGGGAGTCAGGTCAATGAAATACATCATAAATAAATGAAGCAATCAATCATTCATTACTTTGGAAAAAAAATGAAGATGTCTAATAATACTTTGGAAAAAAAAATGAAGATGTCTAATGTACAATGGTACGAATCTTCATCAAATTCCTTTTCAAAAGCAATTAAAATTGTATAGCACACATACCAAGCACCCAATGTCAATCAACCAAATATTCAGTGTGCTATGTTCTCATTATATATAAATGCAAATGTTTTATAATATACATACTGTTATCAATTATCATTTGAATGTGGTTTTAGACAAAACCACTTTAACAAAGACAATAAATAAAAATAGATAAAATGATATCAACTAAAAACAACTACCGCAACGTAAAAACTAAAATGTACCTATTTGTTAACTAGGTTTTGCTTCGCGCGCTTGAAATATCTTTACCGATATAATAGTTCTATTGCGTACTTTCCCGAAATAAAAAAAAGAAAACATATATAACTTATTTATTATTTTTTTATTTTTATTTATTATTTTTTTATTTTTATAAAAAATAATAAATAAGTCACTAAATCTCTATAGCGATCAGTGGCAAAAATTCCATATAAACTTATTCTTACCGGCTTTCCATTTTTAATTCCGGTATGCAAACTATTAAAATAAATAATATTTAAACAAACAAATACTTTACTTGTTGATTGACATAAAATAGTTTAAATATATGTTAGTAGAGTGAGTTGTTCAGGGCGCAAGCGTTTTACGATTTAAAATTCGCTCAATAGCGAGCCATAGCCACAGGGCTACAAGAAAAAGCCGTTATCGATTACTAAGCAGAAAAAAAAATTGCCCGACTTGGGATTCGAGCCTGGGACTTCAGAGCAATAGGCGTACTGTGCACGCAATATAACTACGCTAACTACAACTAAGATACTGAGGCAGAAAGAGGTAAGTTAAAAGTCCGTCATAAAAGCTAGGATATCGCTCTGAGCACGCATTTACTTACCTTAAATATTCTTCCATAGCCCTTATTCGTAAAACCGCGTTATGACCGTACACATACGACCGTATACACTTGTAATCACCAAACATATTTGAAAACACCTCCAGTCTCATTTAAACCAAATTCTCAATTTAAAAAGTTGGTAAGAACGGCTCGTAAATGATTCGCATTTGACACCGCGATTCCGCGTCTAATGAACAACGGGTGCTGAGACAGCAACACGTGTTCGCTTCATCATAGCGCCAGCCGCCACCGAGTCAGCAATACTCGCCCGCAATTTTTCCGATGACGAACACTTTCGCGCCACCATGTACTTAAACCAGCTTTGCTGACTCAGTCACCAGTTATTACTGTGACGGTTGACGCCACATTCGTTTTATTGCTTTGAATTCAAAGAGTTTTGGTTGAGTGTTAGAATCGGATTTTAGTTATTGCGAGGACATATTGCGCTATTGAAATGATACTTAAGTTTAAATATAGCACAATAAATAATCTGAGTATTCATTAGTTAGTATTAATGCGGTCGCCCGCATTGTCTTGTTTTGCATAATAAGTGCTAAAGTTCTGGGCAGTAGCTCCTGCTACTGGGTGTCAATATTGGTGCTGGTAACTTTAAAGTGTATCTATGTGCATATTTATTCACAAAAAGTTATGGACTTTCCATCGTTGAATTACACAATTTGCGTAAAATCAGGGGACCCTATTTTTTCACAGTCGTATAGGTAAAAGAGTAAGTAAAAAATCCTATTTATCTATACAGCTACCAAAGCTGTCCTTCGATTAGAAACATCGTGATTGCAAAAATGGAATCGGGCTCGCTAACCTTACCTATTGATTCTAGGAAGTTAACTAATGTCAATAGTAACAACAGAGAAAACTAAGTAATATTTGTTTATAGTTATTCGTTTATTTTTGAATTGAATTGAAATTGATTTAATTTGTCGTACTAATATAACCAGAATCCCTCACTAAGTTCTTGAACCGACTAGAATTATCTTTAAATCCTTTAACAACTTTGTTATAGAAACAAAACTCGATATTAACTTTTAATTTCAACATAATTTGATTTGATAACGCCAAACATTACTACACTTTGTTTACGCACAAACACACGCGCACGTGGCTGCACACGCCTTTTGCCACCAGAGGTGTAGGCAGAGGCAACTAGTGAACCCATTTTTTTCGTGTTCAGTCCCATAATGTGATAGGAGGCGAGTCTATCGCCATATCGGGCATAACGTCTACACTCCGGACTGATACTATGTAGAAAAACTCAATATCATTTTGTCCGATCGAGGGATCGAACCCTCGATCTCAGCACTGCAGTCGTACCGTAAAACAACTACGTCACCGAGGCATTTTATTTGTAGTATAATCTTATTCCCTACTAATTCTATTAGCACAGGTTGTCACACCAGTCATCGCTCCTTCCTATGTTTATGATTCTAAAAAATCTAGTGCATGCAATAGTTCAGGCATATTTAGTATGTATGTAGCCAAGACACATACTCACTCCCGTAGTATCGTTAGGGGTTGACCATAGTAAATGAAACAGTGAAGAGTTCTTTTTAAACTTAATTAATTTAATTTTATACAACATTTAGTTTGCATATTATTTCTATATTTTTTTTCATTACGTGGCAATGAAACTGTACTGCACTTTTTACGTTTTTTAACAACTATGTAGACTATTAAATTCGTTGTCAGTTTGACCCGCAGCGATATGAAACCCCACCGATATGAACTCTTATCTAATTTGGGTCGTATAACACAACCATAAGAATTTTATACGCGTCATATAAAAATAAAACTTATCATAGTAGAGTTTATTTTAGAACATCGTATCGTCGAATTTAGTACTGTTTGCACTAAAAGACAGACTGTTTTTATAAAAGTAAATGACAAGAGAATTTCTAAACGTCGCTTAGAATTTCGAATAAAATAATTAACGGCTACATGGATAAGCTTAGTAATTTCGGTAGCTAATCTAATCTTGAACACAATTTTTGCATACTGACGACATACAGACTCTCGCATAATATAAATATTTTCGTAAATAACAACTCATCATTGTATAATAATAGTAAAAATAAATCGTCAACAAAGACGTCAGACTAAAGTTGTAATAATATACAATTACAAAATATAATTTTGTACAATTTATTCGAATGTTCCTAACTCGTGAGCTCACTGACAATAAAACACGTCTTCACATATTGTTACGAAATTGAGGGAAATGAAAAAATATATCATGTAAAAACTATGCCAGAGATGAAAGGTTAACTTAACTATTCGTTGTTTTTTTTTATGTTTGCTCTACAACCACTTTTTACCCTGTGGTCCAAATTAAATAATCAATTTTCTTTAACAAATCATAAACTTTATTGCTATCTATCAACATTAGCTATTTAATGCGATTACTGACAAATAAAATTGCTTAAAACTTGTGAAACAGTCGCTTAGAATAATCAAACATACTTTGTATGAGTCTTTTTTATGGAAAAATAAAAAATCCTGCAGGAATTCCTCTGTACCCTGTCGCAGAAACCGCAATCGATATTGCATAATGAAACCAAAACATGGAAACGCGAATCTCATTAATTTAATTGCCTACGATTCAATAAAAACGGCACTACGAACCGATTCGTAACTGAAAAATACGAATGTTGAAAAAATATTAAACATTTTTCCTTTTCCTTAATAATTTATTTTTACAGTATCAGGTTCGCTACGGCCAGCGCTACGTTAAGAGAACATAAAATACTAGTTTATGTTGAAAAACATAAAATGGAACATTCAGCAGAAAAAAGCTGATAAAGAATGGGGACGCAAAACAAAATAAGGGTAATTTTGTTATTCGACACCACTCTCGCACATGTGGGTTTATTTTCTTAGGAAATTCAAATACACTGTTAGGCATCTCGCGTTGACAAAATACGAGAGATATTCCCGACGCAAACTCATGTCAACGTAGACCGATGTTTATAATAAAACCCCTTTGTATCTGCCCATCAAATGTTTTTGGGTATTTGCGAAAAATGTTTTGGAAGTATGCCGTAGGTCACCAGCGTCCAAAATGTTTTAAACCTCTGCATTGCGCAATATTGCCTTGGAAATTAATTTTTAATTTGGGCAGTTATGAACTCGACTTTTATTAACAATTTTGGGATATCACAATTACCTGGACGTACGGAGCGACATAGTCGTGAAATAACGACCAAGCTCCTTAAATAAAGATTTAAAAAAAAAAAAATTACCTGTTTGCAGAAATAAATTGACATTTTAGTTATTTGCACGAATGGCAACGTTTAATAAAGTAGTTTTTTCTTTTCTAAACATTTTATAATAATATTTTATGGTACCTACTATGAACATTTTGTTATCGCATTATACGCACGTGGTAAATACAATATCCATATCCTTTTGATAAGATTTTGAACCTATAAGTAAATTGTATATTTTGTTCAAAGGTTAGCAAATTTGGGCACAATATGATGCTTTCGAATTTTATTTTAGCTTTAGGATCTGTCATTCTATCTCATCTATTCACAAATTACACGGGTTTATTTTACGTTTCCGTTACATCTTTTAAGAGTGCCCTCGTTCATAATTTTCCACGTACTAATAATTTGAGGCTAGGTTAAATCCAAAACTAATAATAAGGTAATTAATTCACGAATTGTTTAATTCTAGCTCTGAAATATTTTCACTAACGTAACGTCCCGTCATTATTATCACTATAATAATAACGGGACGTTACGCACACGACGAAACATAAATAATGAAAATTATTATTCTTCAAAACAATTATCCTTCACTACATATTATCAAAGTTCCCCGCCTCGCCGGTGTGTCTGTACGTAACAAACTCAAAATATACCAAACGGATTTAGATCAAATTTGACGTAGTAATAGTTTGAGACCCTGGATAAGATAAATGCTACTTTTAATTCCGGGTATATATAGCTTCTTTCACGGAAAAACACGGCGAAGTCGCGAGCAAAAGCGAGTAAATTCTAAATTAGAACCTAAGCCGTCTTAAGACGTTTTCCTTACATAGACATATTCAAGAAGCTATCCTGCTTGTAAATTATTCAAATTCCGGGAATTGTTTTCATACCAAACAGAATGATATCTCATACATTTAAGCTAGTTACTGCTTCCGTGAAACTAGAGACCGCACAGAGACAAATATTTGCGCGATACGCGTATATTGGTTTTGGGACTGAATGGTAAGGGAAGGCAACTAATACTAACAACGCAAGTGCCAACTCATGGGGGCGCCTAGTTTCTGATACTAACAAAACAAGAAACTCGACTCATGCCCATTTTCCAATTGAATAACTTGTTCTAACTTTGGTTAATATACCTGGATATCGAAATCGAGACCTACTCCGTTTTATGCCTGCTAGCGCTAAGACGATTTGGCCTTTTGGTTTTTGTGTCTTTAAATTTTAATGTAACAAGCATTTTTATAGAGAGATAAAATAATGAATGAAGCTATTTACCTTCACTTTTATAATTATGAAAATACTCATGAGTATAAAATGCAATTATAATTCGCACCAATATCCAAATTTGTACTCGATATAAGTGTAATGACGTCAAAAGCAAATAAGTGAAAGTCGATCCACATCAGGCGGATTAAGGGGATTCGCACACGAACAGTTTTACGGTTGTTTAAACAGGATTTATTTGAGTAGGAACGGAATTTAAACAGATTAATGCGGACCCCGCGACCCGTGCCGTTTTACTTATCTAACTATCCATGTTGTTTTTCATGGATTAAATAGTGTTAAATGTTGTTAATTGGATGTGGTTGGAAACATTCGTCGGTTGACGTCATTTATTAAATTGTGATGTTCGATCCAATGTTTCTAATTGAAGAATTCATATGACCTGCAGTTCGAGATTCAAAAACACTGAAAGGTATTTGGAATTGGTTCGAACTTTATTAAAATCCATTAAGGAATGCTTAGATGAAGGTTATTCACTTCACATATGAAAATTTTATCGGCGATTCAAAATTGATAAAGTAATATCACAAAATCGACAGTCGCAGGCCATAGCTGATACTTAAAAACAATTTCAGTTACATAATTTTTCCTGTCCGGGCTCTTAATTGAAAGCTACATTATATTATCTTTTTTTGCTGTAGTCCTTCGCTTTTACTCGGAAATCATTTTAATACTTCAGGGGACATTATTCAATACTTACTTAAAAAATAAAGTTCTTAAAATAAAATCAACTTCAACGTTTTAGCAGAATTATTTATGTCAAAGTAGTTACCAGAGCTAATGAGAGTTTTTAGACTTAATTTTCTTTGTATCATTGTGGAATCCGTCCGAGTAGCGATCATTATCCATGGCCCAAGTAAACCAAGCTCGGAATCAATCTGTTTTTTCTGTAATAGACACTGTATTTTTTACAATCCATGAGGGTCACATTAAGCGTAACAGTATTGGTTTTTAAATCTAGTGAAATTAACATCGAAGTTTGTTGAAGCATGAGTAGACCTGATCGACCGTAGTGGTATTATGGTTTAATAGAAAACCTTAGAAGACAACTTTGACTTTTACCGATCAGTTATTACTGAGATTCCAGATGTCTACAAAATCTCCTTTCATACTCGAAAAATATTTTCAGAAAGCTCGTCCCATTATTTCTGTGGCATTCTACATGATCATTGAAAATAATTTCGTAGCATCAAGACCCACCTGCTGATTTACTGGCCTTGTGCAAAATTACATGTCGAAAATTATATGTACTTTCGTGGCTATAACGAGTTAGCAATATATTTTTCAAGACACTATTGACCTCATTTAACAGCTGTTCCACATTTTCTTGCCAAGGGAGTAAAGAGATGCAATTGCCGCTTTAATGCCAAGTGGTACATTTGATTTTTTGTAAAAAAAAACTGCACTTTTAAAACTTGAATTTGTATGGAAAAAGTAATTACGTGTTTAATTGGGGACGGCTATTAAATAGTGTTCCATTTTTAATTTGTTAATGAACGTAAAAATTAATGTTCAACGTTGCTGACTACGCTGTAGAGGTTTAAGTTTTCTGTACAGAACAATTAAAAGGAATGTTATTGCCATTTCAGTTCTTTATTTTAAATACAAAATTTTAGAAATTATCTGCGTTTTTCTTTTGCCAACATGCATACTTTACAAACCTACTTAACACAAATTGGTAAATAATAACGTATCGTCGACAGAGCCTTGCTGTATTCAATTTTGCCTCTAGAACACGAATATACCGATAACTTCACTACATTACTGGTTTATTGCTACATTCGTGACCTAAACTAGAATTTTAGGAGACACTAATCCCTTATTACAAATATTCCGACCTTTAATAATCAGGAACATAGCCACAATTTAGTAGTGATTTATGATTAATAGTCACTTATAATCAAAGTCATTTTGCCAGCTATTTGCTACAAAAAATATAATAGGCGGAAATATATTTTTTACTTAGCAGAAAATAAGTTTGGTTATATTTAATAATAACCTATCAAATGGGTTGCCTTAATTATGATTATTGCTCGCATTCCCCTCACAACCCTTCGATATTGCTCGACATTTTACCATGGTTATAATAAGGTATAAGCGTGCAGGTACACAGAGCGTGAAATGAATCCGAGCGTATGAATCGCCGGTTCATCGCTCATCAGCCCACAAACCGAACGCAAAATATTATTAGAGCGTTCATTGATATTCCCTCTAGGCTTTGTACCAGTTATAGATTCTGCTGGGTTATGAAGGAATTAGAGTGAGGAATTACTGCAACAATGTCTCCAAGCTTACCTGCTACTCAAATTCTACTCTGGAGTACAGATGGTTTACATTATGGGGTCATCAGTACTTAGTGTATTAGGTTATTAGGACCAAAGTAGTTTTGGATATACATATGTACTTGTATTTGTAATGTTTTACAGCTGAATAGTTTGAAATATAGTCCATATTCTAGCCAGCCTGTCGGTTCAGACTATGTTTTTTAAAAATGATGTAAGTATATTAAATCTAAAGAAAACTGCACTTGAAGTTGAGGATATATAGGATACCTAAAATAACTTGTAGTAATTTACGACCGAGTTCAACAAATGATATGATAATTATTCGCTGTTTCTTTTTGTGTCACTTTCTTCCTCACATAATTTGTTTTGAAAGCCAAACCTCTACTTACGCTGACTACCTGATCTCATTTCTACCAACAATAGAAGAATATGTGAAAATGAAGCAAACTTAGAATTTAGTTGAAATACCCAACTTATTTCATGTAAAATTACAAACCTATCAATTAGATGTGCATCAGATGTATACATAGTCGTTCTTGTAAAAAATAAACTTGGCGAAGGTTATGTGACCTAAAAGCGTAAGATGCTTTTTCACCTTTATATGTGAAGTAAGATGAGGGTGAATCTAGATTGAGGTTACGCATTTCCCTTTATAGAGTACCTATTTAAGGTAACCTCTTTCCACGATATTATCATGGAGTTTATGAAAAAGATTATAATTTACCTATACGTAGTAAAGGGCTTGAAGTATTATTATGTATTTAGGATATAGTAATAAAACAAACAAAACAATTCAACACTTATAAAACTACAAAGAAAAATATCTATCTACGCTAAAATGTGCTTTGGCATAATCTATTTTCATAGAGATTAAAATATTTCTATATGTAACATTAATAAACAACTATGAATCAGAGTGACAATTTTATATCATCAAAAATTAATTATTTCAATATATTGTTTTTGGTTTTTTAATGCCCTATTCACAAATCTTGTATTCATTTTAGAGACTGCCTCGGTGGCGTAGTTGTATTGCATGTCCGGTACAATAGCGCTCTGAGGTCCTGGGTTCGAATCCCGGGTCGGGCAAAGTGATATTTGGGTTTTTCTGCTCAGTATCAGCCCGGAGTCTGGAATTTGTGCCCGATATGGCGATAGGCTCGCCCCCTATCACATCATGGGACGGAACATACTTGGCGAAAAGTGGGTGCCCTAGTTGCGCCTCTGCATACCCCTTCGGGGATAAAATGCGTGATGTTATGTATGTATGTATGTATTTTAGAGACAAAATAATGGTAGATCCCAAACCAAGTACACCTAATTGTTTATTATTGATGCGCTATTGAAATTCAGGTAAGCGGCTTATCTTAGCTGCATAAATCCTATCAAACCTCGATGTTTACCAAAGAGGAATACAATTAGCCACTTCTCATATGAATAATTTGAAATGATTTCCTTTTTTATGGCACAGTCCTATTATGCATATAAATTACCTTCATACTATCCGCTAGTGTTTACTCTTTGAACTTTCACGAAGACAAATTGCCGCAATTAACCACATAATCTCTTTTGGTCGGTTTTTATTGTAGACTAGTAAATCTGTTTGGGAAGTAACACAATAAGTTGTTTTTCTCGCCAATAGGGAAACTACACAGCACAATTTGCTGCCCCTTGAGGTGAGGTTTTTTTTCTACCAGTGTTTATGAGCATTGAACAATGCGATTATATTTTGATATCTCAAAGCCCCAATAACTTTCTCTGTAATCCCTACTCCATTTATTTAGGGTATGCAAGGTGTCATTTTGGCAGGCATGCATAATTTTTTTGCAATTGTTAGTGTTTTAGGTGACGCAAAACACTTATCTTCGAGTGGCTTATCTGCTCATTTACTGAATAATGTAAATGAAACATGTTTCCAATGGGAGGAGACGTAAACTGTGATTTTTGGACTTTGACTATTAGTAATCAAAGTCCAATCTCGAACTGTTTTTTACAGACGTAAAAACACACACATCATGTTTTTATACCCTAAGGGTTGTTATTTAGAGGTGCAACTAAGGCACCCATTTTGTGCCAATTGTGTTCCACCCCATGATGATAGGGGACGAGCCTATCGCCATATCGAGCACTCCAAACTCCAGGCTGATACTGAGCAAAAAACCCAATATCACTTTGCCCGTCCCAATTCAAACCCAGGACCTCAGAGAGCAGTCGTACCACACCACCTACCCACGCCACCAAGGTAGTCACAGACATAATTTACTTATAACAAATTCATAGACCTATTGTTATGTTACCTTGATTGTTACGAATTTTATCTTTGTGAAATGGTACACATAATATTATACTTAGTTTGTACAAATTAGAATTCAAACAGATTCTAAATCGGCACAATAAACCGAAATGCATATTAAACGATCCAAATAAACATAATGAGATAAACGGATTTAAATACTAATGAAAGTGGTCGGCGAGGATTTAAAAACCACAGCGGATTCCAGAGATTAGTGCGTTTATTACTTACTAACTCTTGCTCGCGATTCTGTCCTCGTGATTTATTTTTGATAGAATAATAATTCTGCAAAACTATGTTTTATAGCATAGTACTAGAAAACTAAAGTCACCCTGCAACTCGTAAACTATCTCTGCGCAATAAATCATGGTAATCGGTTTACGTGAAAAAAACAGAACACTTTTCTCGTTTGTATAGTAGTGTCACCCAAGAAAGCCTGGAACCTAACAAGGCCCACCTTTCATGGCATTGATATATTTTTGCGTTTTAGTACAACAACATACTATTATTTTTTTGTTTTTTATCATTAAAATTTATAATATTATATAGTGATATGTTGCGATTTGATGTTGGTTTTCTTTTGATTGTTTCAAGATGAGATTATGAAGTTTTTAAATTAAGTGGGCTTTCAAGGGGTACTGTACTTTAGTATGACTATGATTCAGTAAATTAATATTAATCATTTGTCGAGAAATAGATATTTGTTCAAATATTTATTCTAATATACATGTGTATTGTTTCCATCTTCAATCTTCTTAAACTAATGGAAAGGTACAACTTCTGAGTACTATATAAGTCTAGATTCCATTACGAATTCCGGCAATCCGCTATGTGACATTCCAAATTCGAATCGTCGAATTAGATGAGCGTCTGAGCCATAAGCTGGTTTCCTATTACGGGAACTGACAAACAGACAGAGATTAAATATAGGTATTTATGTTGTAATACATATAAACGTCATCTCATTTTCCCTTTTTAGAAGTGTAAAGTATTATCTACTTTTCGCTAGATATTTATGTCACTTAAAAGGATGGCAAAGTAATTGCTATTTTTCCACACAATTCTAAACTGAAAAATATTGATGTAAGCAGTTCTTGTTTCTAATATTCCTAATTACCAATCAAAAATTATAAAATAAATCTGTATTTTAATATAAAATTAACCACCAAAAACGACTAGTTTACTAGATACCAGAATAATAAATTCAATTACCAGATCTGATTTGGTATTCCGAGGTCACGAAAATAGTTGAAACTAACAAGCCCGTAACACTAATTACACCACATCTGTTTGAAACAATGACATTCCCAATCAAACTCTCTCATTAGTCTGGCCTAGTCTGTTCAAATCAAATTAATACGAAATTAGACGTACACAAATACATATTATAATTTATTTCAATTTGATAAGACATAGGGTATAGGACATTAAATTTAAATGGATTTAAATTTAAATCCATTAATTCCAACATTTATAAGTATTGGAACTTTCCTACGAACGTTCAACATTCCTAATTTAATTCACCTTTATTCTTTTTGTTTTCGTAGATTAAAAAATCGGAACTGAAGTGTCTCATTTTACTCAAGTTGTATTACAATATGTGACAGTATCAGCAGTCAGTATGATCTAACTGTGTAACGTCTAATTGTGTGTTTGAGATCGAGCAAATATCCTGCAATATATAGGTAGAACTAAGCTTATAAATAAACAGTGCTATGAAACTAAAACTTGCATTTTTATGTAACGTCGCTCGCGGCTCTGCCCCCGTGAATAAAGTTTTTCCAGGATAATATTCCCGCTTTATAATTTCCCGGGATAAAAATATCCCATAGCACTTAGGCGTAATGTAGCTTTTTAATAGTGAAAAAATTTCAAACTCGTTTAGTTGTTCCTGTGATTAGCGCGTGCAAACAAACAAACTCTTCATTTTCTGAATGACATTAAACCAAACAGTTTAAATTTAAATTTTCTTCTGTGGGTAGCGTTAACTAAAGTGCAGTTTGGTGTAATCATTCCGTGGAGCCCGACAGCCCGCGCAATGTTTAAAAGGCTGGTATATTTCATTCCTATTTATAAAAATACTGCAGCAGCGGCAAACACACATTTAAATTGGAGCAAATAAATTTTCTCTGCTGCAATTAAAACATAAATGACATTCTGATTTCCCCTATTTGAACCGCGTAATTATGCATCCGAGAGAAAGTTTTAGAATGATTTTTTCCTTTATAAAGATAGTAGGTATTTTATCAGCCGTAATTAAAGTTTAGTCTTTATACTTTTATTTCCAATCGCTTTCTGCTGTATATGGTTGACATTGTTTGCATTAACAACCAATTATAATATATACGTATTTAAATAATATGTGATATACTTTTAAACTATACTTCTGAATCTTTGTTGGGTTAGAGTATCGGAAAACGTGTAATGGCCAGGACAGTGGCTCATTCGTTCATTGATAAAGATAACTTTAAAAGGAAATTTCATACTTATTGTAACATACTTACACAAAAAAAATCAATCATGTCATCCTGTTGCCCCTCAAATCTGAATGTACTTCATGGGGTTGTCCTAACAAAAAAAATCATGGAACTACATAACGTATCATGCGGTATCGAAAATATTTCGTCACACTGCATGCAATTCAAGAGCAGAGCAAATGTTAGTTTTGTCAGATTCGTGTGTCGTTCATCAATATTTTTTTTACATCTATCAACATTGGTACCATTGCTTTCTAATAAAAACATTACTTATATTTATAATATTCAACAAGACATAAGAAGAACCCCACTTGAATTCCCATTGATATAATGTAATAATACCTATAATGTTTTCTTCAAAATTTATTTAATATAAGAATGTTTTTTTTTTGTTTATGTCTTTGTCGTTTCCTCGGGTCTTATCTAACAAAGACTGCTGTGAACTGCGAGGTTCTAGATTCGATACTCCCTAGACCGAACAACACTTTTTGTGGGTTTATCTGTAACAAATTACCCTGGAAACGACATTCCAAAATCGATCGACATGATGCAGCCTGTTTCAAGCAATTGTTTATGCAACTTGCATAAAGTGTTTCTCTGAACCAGCATTGAAGTAAGTTGAAGCCTGGAGGAAGTGCTTTACGTTTTAAATCAATTTACAATTTTATCTTTATTGAGGAGAATTGGATGGTATTAATCAACTTGTAATGTAATATTAAGAAGATTAGCCAACTGAATAATACACTATAACACAGTAGGAAGACATATCTTGTGTTATGCATTCTCATCATTCATCATTCATCATTTATTGCTTCTAACTTTTAAATAAAAGGTGCTTAAATTCATAAGTTGAAAAAGGAATTTAAAAAATAATATGATTTCGGAGAAGGACCCGCGATGCTTTTGTTTATGAAACTAGTAAATAATAATTACTAGCGGCTTCGCACGTTTGAAAACGCTTTCCCGCTACAAAATCACTGCAACAGCAAGTGGCGTCATCTATACGATGCCACTGCCATCTATGTAAATTAAAAATAAAAATATTTTTTACGAGAGCAGATCGCCGGAATAAAAAGTTAAAACTTTAAAGTAGCCTATATGTTAATCTAGAACATGGTCTGTCCGTTTGCCAAATTTCGTCCAAATCCGTTCAGCGTTTGCCGTGTTTATTTCTAACAAACATACAAACATCTAAACACCCAAACATTTTACACACATTCGCATTTGTAACATTAGTAAGTAAGTAAGTAAGTAGTTGCTAATTAATGCATAAAATTATATAACTTCTTTTAATTTTACTATGACGTGATGAGAAGTTTACTTAACTATAAAGTAGTCTATTACGACTCGTTTTCTGTCGTTTAAGTTTTTACTTAACTTCTTAAGTTACGTTAGACTCTAGACATCGATCTTCGACCGTGTAAGAAGTTTGGCTGGTATCTGACGATAGTTTGCTAATGGTCTAAACTTCGTTCCAATACTTTAGATGCTTTTTGTTAATCAAATATTATCTCTACAATTACATAACAAATGTTATAAAAAAATATGATTATTGTCAAAAAAAATTATTATCACTGTATCTTGAATATTAAACTTTAAAATATCTTCTTTGTTTAAAGTTAAGAAAGAAAACGTTTCACTTTTTTAATAACTAACTTTTTAAACTAATTTCCATACTTCCAGAATGTTGAACTTTCTGCGACTGTTTTCTATCCATTTCTAATATTATGTAGTATTTTACTGGTGGTATGCCTCACGTTGCGAAGGGCCGTCTGGCTAGGTACTACCGCCATGTCTATTTCTACCATAAAGCAGAAGTGGGCATGCACCGTTCTGGTTTAAAGACCGTTGTTGCTCGGGTAATTACTGGTCATTATGAGATTAAATATCTTATGTCTCAGAGTGACGAGCGCAGTGGAGCGCAATGCATTATTATGAAATTCGAATGATGTACTTATTAATACGGTTTACCATCAGGCGAAAAACATGCTCGTCATTACATGCAATAAAAAAGCAGTGATTAAAAACGATTATGTATTTACATAAATAAAA
Source organism: Manduca sexta (assembly GCF_014839805.1). Taxonomy (NCBI): domain Eukaryota; kingdom Metazoa; phylum Arthropoda; class Insecta; order Lepidoptera; family Sphingidae; genus Manduca; species Manduca sexta. Next base: position 5,026,510 of record NC_051137.1, on the reverse strand, counting down.
AATAAGGAATACACCCACAGTTGCGTGAACGGTTCAATATTCTACATGTCTGCCAATATTTTACAAATTCTATCATATTAATAAATAAGTATCTCTTCTTTAATTATGTAATAACTTTTTATACGTTTTATATTTTCATTATTCGCTTTCACTTCGGATGAAGTTGGCGCGAATAAAATTAAGAATACAATAAAGAGGAAAAAGAATATTGTAATAAGGGTCGCGTCTAAGATGTACATAAATTAAAATATTTTTTCGCGACATTCATTCGGAGTGCTTGAGTTGGCCCACTTTTTGTTTCCGGCACGGTGAGCAATTACAAAATTTTGAATGAGAACGGCCGCGCTTCAGTCGCTTCAGCTTGTTCAAACAACTTGTTAGACCCGCCTATACCTAACTACAAGTATTCAACGTTAGTGTTTTAAAAGGCTAAACCTACTAGCCCTCCTATTTCTGACTATATTTTTCTCTATAACATTAGATTGTATTCGATGGAACAATAAAAAGAAATGGCACCGTCATGAAGTCTATAAAAAGTTTCCCACGCTTCTATCGAACGAAGGAAAATGAAGTCGCGTCTTAACCACAAATAGCATTGATAACTTATAAAGGAATCTGTAATAAGATTCCCGAAATGGTAGACATTTGGAATCTGATGGAAGTTATATGAAATTGGCGAACTCGCGAAGGTGAATAACGTGGAATTGCAAATGAAATGTTAAAATCAAGGGTTTTTACTGAAACATTTGCACCTGTGCTGTTATGATAAAATAATATTTTAATAATTCCATCTAAAAAATATTGTATAGGTACATTATGTACCTACAACAAAAATTTAATTGTGATGGTTCGGAAATAACATTAGAGCTTGTTTATAATTACTTGAATATATCATATCTAATATCCCATTACAGTATACTTGTACAAAGCCATTACACCTGCTATACACAAAACCATAACATATAACTGCGGTATTCATAATTCAAGTCCGGGGTGCACTATCGCATACCAACTTCGGTAAACTTAGAGTCGCTCGTTCATTATGCGCTGTCAACACACATTAGTGCAACCACATGCAACAAAAACCACTTATACACTGCGCCATTCTTCATCCTGACGTGTTATAAAGGTAATTAAAATTAATGGAACTGACATAGAAATAGGTGTATTATTGTTGCGAGACTTTTATTTAAAACCTCTATAAAACCATGCAAACTTCATATGAGAACATATTTCGAGAGAAGGAAATATCATGAGAAGCAAAATACGTTCAAACTTTAGTAACTTAAAAGATCCTTTCGATACAGGAGAAACACAATTGTTGATTACACGAAAGCCTTTGAAACCTAAAAGTTTTTGTCGACACTGGTTTTAGATCCTAAAAGAGACGGAACAAAATGCCTAACAACTTAAAATTTAAAATATCTTAAAAATATAGAGTACTTAAAATACAAATGCTAAGATAGTCACAAAACATATGTTTTAATATATTTTCTGCTCGTCTTTGTATAACCCTGTTGTGTCCAACAATATCACTGCGAAAAGTGCGCTCTTCGCAGATGACTTTTATTCGGGCCACCTTTTTCTTCCATTACCCGAGATGAAGGACGTGACGGTATACACTAAAAGAAACAATGAGTCGTGTGCACCTACGTTAGGGTCTATACACACGATATATTTTGTACAAAATTTAATTGAGCCTGGGTTTTTAGATTTTCAAAATTACTCCGTCGCAACTGGGGGTCGGAAGTTAAGTTTTACTGGTGGTAGGGCTCTCATATGTGACAATCCGCCCGGGTAGGTACTACCGCAATGTCTATTTCTGCCACCAAGCAGCAGTATGTAGTCACTGTTGTGTTCCGGTTTGAAGGACATTGTAGCCAGTGTAAGTACTGGTCATATAATAAGACTTAACATCTCACGTCTCAGGATGGCGAGTGCAGTGGAATACCAAACAATACTTTGTAATTCAAGGTGTCGGATGGTGTCTCTACTGTTTATTAGCGGTCGTATCGCTTACCATCAGGCGAATGACAAGGTCGTCTCGTCATTAAAAGCAAAAAAAAATGTTTGCGGTGGGATACCGTGCCTCGGAAGGCACGTAAAGCAGTTGGATTTCTCTCAGGATTGCTGTTTCACCGGACTATGAGTGAGAAGGAACAGCAAGTGCACCTGTGTATTGCGTACACACTTGTACATTATAATACCCCTTGCGTACCTGGCTGATCTCCGTTGAGATTGGCCGCCGTGGATGAAATTTGGTTGGGAGGGATTCATTCATATATTGCCGCAAAACGCATTTTTGCGACAGAATCGCGTTTAATCCACGTTTTAGGAGGTTTAGAAACGCTTTGTTAGCTCATATACAATTTGTCGTGCATAGGCTCTCATGAAGGTATGTATTATATATTGTATATTGTACATAACTACTTTGTTAGTAAATTATAGGGTAAGTATACATAATTTTTCTATGTTACAACACCATTACAATTAGTCCATTGAAATGTAACATTTTTTAGGCCTTACCTTGCGTTTTTTAGAGGACGCAATTTTATTTTTTTGAAGTGTAGGGGGGTCAGTGTAAAGCTAAAACCAAGTTTGTGGGGTCGCCACCCTTGTCCCACGGCCGCCATCTTGGGTTGAAATAGTTTTTACGATGTATCTCTTAAACTATTTATCAGACAAAAAAAAATTATAAACATTTTTTGTTGCAATTTAAATTCTCTACAACTTTGGTCCAGTAACTTTTTGTCGTAAAACTATAAATAAAAAACAAAAACAAATTTTTACGAAATGTTTCGGAAGTTACTGTACATATTGCGTGTTATTATTATTACGTGGACAATCGAACCGATAATGTTGTTCGTCATCGCAGCAGCAGCTCCAGTAGTTTATCGTCAGTTTCAGAAGCTCCAGAGCCAGACTTTGATTTTGTGAACTATTGCTTCATCTGTGCCAAAGCGATTCAGGATCACCAGTAATTCGCGTACAAGCCGACAACCGCGGATTTGTGTTGTACGTAATGAGAGTAAAAAAAAAAGTATTATGAACCTTATAAACACACGTTCGAATGACGTTGCAATGGACATTGCTTAACATTGAATTTCTTAACATTTTCGCTTATAACTTTTTATTTATAGTTCTACGACAAAAGTTACTGGACCAAAGTTGTAGAGAATTTAATTTGCAACAAAAAATGTTTTAAATTTTTTTTTGTCAGATAAATAGTTTAAGAGATACATCGTAAAAACCATTTCAACCCCTATTTTCAAGATGGCGGCCGTGGGACAAGGGTGGCGACCCCACAAACTTGGTTTTAGCTTTACACTGACCCCCCCTACACTTCTAAAAAATAAAATTGCGTCCTCTAAAAAACGCAACCCCAAATGTAACTTTTCAATGGACTAAATAATTTGTTCACAGATTAGTTAGCACTAATGTGTAGATGCTGAGTTAAACAGTATTGCGTGTTAGGTCAAATTAAACCACTCACCGAGTATAATGTAGTGTTAAAAGTAACTTTTCATCAACGTCATTACTCTGTTATTAGAGTTAAATCGTGACACCAAACTTTGATACTATAAAGTTGTTAACTTAAAACGGCCATTACAAATGTTCAGCAAACACATATCATTCGATTAGAGAAATGTGTGAAACGCCGGAAGCCGGTTACTAACTCAGCGCATGACAAATCCCACGGGCAGTTCTGCTCGTAAATTCTACTTTAGGTATTTGTTTATGCATACTGCGACCCGTTGAGACCAAAAATGTACTTATGTAAAAATCATCTTAGGATACGATTCGTAATTCGGTTATACGCATCATTTGATTATTCGAATATGTACGTTGCTGGTACGTTTATCAATAAGAATCCCTTTAAGTACTTATAGTAAAGGTATCGCACGTATCCTACTGTGTTCTAAATATGTCTAAAAACAATCTAATAATATAAATATTCCTTCCGAAAATTAAGAAATAAATTCCGACACATTTAAATTACTTATTATTTTTGTTCGTAAAGCCAAAGGCCGTTATTTCATTTCAAATATAGCAACGTTGAAATACATCCGGATATTTCTCATAAAATGTGTAAATCCAACGCGAAGAAAAATTCCAGCACTGTAGTAATAAAATAAAAACATTCGCCATGCAATCGTAATCATAACTTTTTGTAGCGCGTGTATATGATGTGTATTTTATGTCTGATGTTAATTATCTTTCTCTCTTCTTTTTGATATTCACTAAATTATTTTCTTCGGAGAGTGTGTACTTAATGAATTGTGAATAAATTGATGAGTATGACGATTTCTTATGTTTACGCGAACGTTAGGCATTGAAATAAAACTATTTTACGGTTTATATCGCGTTTTTATATGTTATAATTTTCTTCCTAATTAATATATAGGAAACAGGTATAAAACGTGTAAAATACTTTATTTCGATGATGACTATGACGTTTCGCATATAACCTTAACATTTACATTTTTGTTTACGAACTCTTTTTGTAGTTTTTTATTTATGTTGAAGAAAAGCAACACATTGGATAGATTCGACAATCCTATCGTCATAAAATAAATAATCTAGTGGTAACTTAAAGTTGTCTTCCAAACCGAGCTGAAATAATTCAGAGCTGGCTAGAAATAAAACCTAAACTCGATTGCGCTCAATACTCGTAATTCTAAACCCACGTTCTCGTTCGATTCTATTTCGAATAATAAATACGACAGAAATTCTTATAAATTCTATGTCATATAAGGGAACTGCTTCAAAATAAAAACAAGTATAGATATTTATCAAAACTAGCTTTTGCTCGCGGCTTTGCCCGCGTGAAAAAGTTTTCCGAGATAAAAGATAGATAGATATGAATAGAAACCTTATGTCCTTGCCAGGGTCTCAAATGATCTTCATACAAAATTACATTGAAATCCGTTATCCGTTAGGTGGTTTTTGAGGTTATAGCATTCAGAAAGACAGACAGATGCGACGAAGGTGTTTGGTTTTTCTAGTATATTTTTAGAACTTTTTAAGTAGAACAATTCTGTCATACATTATTGTTGCGTAAATCTGACTACGCAGCATACGCAACGGAAGCGCTCAAAAGGACTACATTTTCCCCGTTTTGACAACATATTTCATTTGTGCTTCACTCCTGATGGTCATAGCGCGATGTGATATAGCCTATAGCCTTCCTCGATAAATGGGCTATGCAATTCAAAAAGAATTTTGTCATTCGAACAGAAGTTCCCGATATGAGCGCGTTCAAACAAACAAACTCTTAAGCTTTATAAATATAATAGTATAGATAACAGCAATTTTTATGTAAGGCCTGAATTAAACTACTGTCGGGTTGCATCCTCTGCAAATATCACAAAGCATAAATATCTGTGAAGTGTGATATAAAAACAGTATATGCGTGAATGCGTAGCCGAACGATAAATTTGGTCCTCGCAGCGTGATTCATGGCGCGTCGAGTCGGTTCGGGATTTCGCGCTGTCCGCCGAGCGCCGCGCCGCCCCGACCACATTACCCTTCCACAATCTTGTGTATTCGTGTTTCGGAATTACAAATTCGTTTGTTAATTAAGTGGGAACCTTTGCTTCGATCTATGTATTTAGAATTCCCTGTTAGATTTGTATTTACACTATAATGAAATGGTATAATAATTTTCGAATTATCAATCTACTTCGTGCGTCGTACATACTCGTAACATATTATAATAAGATATAAGTATAAATATGTATTCATTTTACTAAAAAAATGACATGGTTTTTATGACCTTTAATTGAGCAATCTCTTGACAATTGCCTCGTATGATCTTTCATTCTACCAAAGTATAAGAGCAAAACTGTTGTAGTATGCGTATAACAGACAAGTGTTTAAGATTTCTTTATATTTGTGTTCATAACAAACGGTATAGTAGGTAAGTGTGTTGCACTTTCTATGCAGTATTTACAGTAAAAGTGTAAAAATCGTTGTTCGCGCCAATAAGCACATGGCGCATACATTTTAGATCAGAGGTAACTTATTCGGTACTATCTCGTCTATGATGTATCCGACAGTCGATATAGTCTAACAATAAGTAAAATAAAGCTACCTATAACCTTTTTTTGCAGTCAAAAGGTTCTCTCAAGTCTTAAATGAATTTCACATGCGTACGATAAACTTGAATTTTATTTTAAATATATGTTGCAATTATTTCAAGAATAACTTTACTTATTTGTCTATAACCCAAAATACTCGAAGGCTTTATTAATTCATTTTGCGCCACAAATATAAGTAACTAAATTAGTGTAATTTTATAAAGACCGCGTCAATTAAAGGTTTGGAAACAACCCGCCTTGAAAATCAAAGCGTCGTTCTTACTTTAAACTTTGCTCCCATTATCTAGCTGGCAACAAGGAGCGGACGAAAAATCGAACGCCAAAATATGATTGATGGCCTATTCGACCCTTCTGATGCTTGCCAAATTTTCGCGTCGCAATGTCACGCGAAAAACAAAAGCTGTTATGTCATCCAACTTTTTTCGACGCAATTTTGCGTTTTTTGTGTTAGAAAAAATGGTTTTTATGCACACGATATTACTGTGTGTAATTAACAATAAAATAAATGTTGAATTATACTAGCGCCTGCAATGTTGGGTTTTCGAAGTAAATACGAGTTGGAATGACGAAAATATCCCGATCGTCGGCGCGTGTCCTTCGATCCCTTTGTGCTCTAGTTCTTTGATCTTTCGTATAAGGTGCCGCTTATTCCAAATTCCTTTCACCTTTGACCAATCTCTTTCTTTATGTTTGCACTTTTGACACCTTTGGATTGAAAATATTACATCTGAGTATTTGAAAAGATCTGTATCGTAAATAAATTGTAAATAAGCAAGAATAATAAGCTTGTCAAACGGTTGGATTCATAGCAACGCACTTTAGTTGTGAGTGACTGTCTGATTGAATTCAACAATGAAGTTAGTTTAAATTAAGTACCTTTATATTATTACAATCATTATAATGATAAATTATAAATATCATTAATATTTAGTCAATTTTATATTTCATGCATGTTACATTCCAAAAGTAATGACAGACCATTACCAAATATTTTACTTATATTGAGTTTCGAAAATAAATCACTGACGAAAATCGCCTAAGTTTGCAGCGGCATACTGTTGTTGGCAGAAGCATTGCAGCGTCAGCTGACGTGCGCGGTCGGCACTTGAAGTTCAATATTCCTATTGTCTAGACAAAAACTATTGTTCGATATTCATCGCCTGCTCACGGCGAACTGGCTCTTTAGTTCAACAAACAATGCTAGAAATGCGCATCGAACCTGGCAGATGATCAAGTTCTAAAACTAGCAGTAACGCATGTCTGGTCGGCACTAACTTGGCTCTCACTAAACGAGCTTGTGGCTGTTCGGTTGAACTGACACTTTGATGCCAGTAGCGTTTAGTGAATGTCTGAGTGCCTCGTGGGACGGTAACCGAGTCTGTTTGAAATTTAGAGAGAAATTCTAAGGTTTACCTAGAATTCGGCCTTTGGTATCTGATAAACTCGGATAATCAAATAAGTTTAACTATTGAATATAAATGGAATTAATTAAAAATTTAAATATATATACTTGGGATTCCAATTCAGTAAATGTATATGCGCCCTTCGAAATCCACAATAAATAAAGGAAATAATGCGTAAAGTTGTTATAAACCTTTTTTCTGAAAGTTTTAATTTTGCTGTAAAGACGTGAAGCGCCATAAGTTAACAGTGCGGTCACGTCTCGAGCGTCCTCGCTGAAGATTCAGCGGCTTTCTGACTCGACAAATATCCATTTTGCCCAGTGCTGCCTCTGGCTTCCGTAAGTTTCTTGCTTGACAGGGAGTAGTTGATGTTATTTTGTGCACATTCGTCAGAATAGTTTCATTTTTAGGTAATGCTTCATTAAAGTTAGCGTAACATAGTTTTTTCTATCATGACAAAATGCGTACTGAAGATGTTAATTACAAACCAGACCAAAAAATATAGTTGTTTATATTGTTTTTGTACACTTACATAACTTGATTTTGGTCAAAATTATGCTGACCTGCTGTACTATATGCATTTTATTGGTATTAACTGTAGCAGGGAATAAGTCGCGCCCAAACGACTTTCTATGGTTACTTTAGCATGTGCATAGTAGTTCTACTAAAGATATTAACTGTATGTATTCTCTTGTGCAACATTAATTTCTCCTATGAAGCAATTAATAGGTACAAACACGAATTAATTGGATACATTCCCGGTGGGATATTAAGAAAAATAAATCATTGTGGAAGCAGCCTCACATACATCTTCGTGTAATATTTATCCACGAAGTGAGAGAGCGGAGCACATTGATGAATATTGAAGCCGCCGAGATGGCTAAATAAAACATTGCGGTGTGGAAGCGAATATTATAAAACCGGGGTGTGCCCTCCATGTCCGACCCCTGCCAAACCAGAACAATACACGGATTGTGAATAAAATTGAAAATATTAAAGCGCCTAATCTTTTCATTAAAAAGGTTATATCGCCTTTGTCATAAAAAAGGGTCAAAGAGTAACATACTTTGTAATTATTTAATATGACGCCTTTGAAAAGTTCATAACATTTCTGAAATATTTGAGGTGTTTTTCAAAACAACAACGTGATCTCTAATATGTTATAGTTATTAAAAAAAACATTGAATAATTTCTGAGTAATAAAGATTTTTAGGTCATAGCATTGCCGTTATATAATTATCTTATAACATCTTACATATTATCATAATCACATTTAAATTTATTAATCAGATGGATAAATCATATGATAATTTTTTATTCCGGTTACATATTAAATGTTATCTGGTAAGAACAATAAAAGGACAAAGTAGAACAGACATTTTTGCTTTCTTAATAAATTTTAAACTGGAGATCATCCAAATGGAAATTGCGATATTTCATAAATAGGTATGTCCTAATTTACGTAATCTACGCATTCATTAAAAATGTAGAATTTTCAGACACGGAGTGACGTTAATAGCACATAGACATCCTCCAAATTAAAGTCAGAAAATATTTATAAATCATACAAAAAAATATAATTTCATCATGCACAAAAAAATCCTCTAAACGTCAAATGCTGTTACTGCAGCGCAATATGAAACGAAATGGAAGAGAGACGCAGTGGGCGTGAGCTGGATGGAAATTGCAATATCCGAGCGGGCTGAATTAGACGCTACACTTAGCTGCTGGAAACAACATCTGGAAAACTTAAGGATCACCACGCCTTCGTTGTTGCAGGTGGTTTTTTACAACTTTTGTTTCGTTAAAGAAGCAGACAACTCTTCACTTACTTTTAAAATGTCAGCGCGTCTATCACCCATGAGAATGTTTAGAGAATTATGAAATGCCAGTTTAAATAAACAATTTTATTGCATTCGTAAATTAATTTTATTCATATAAATATAACCGACTCATAAACGTGTTGACATCTATTACCAAGATGTGAAGTATCCTTTTATATTTATGTGACATCGAGCCCTCTTTTCTCGTCCTTTATCGCGGAATACAGTAGGCTAAAGTATGGCTGGTTTAGTATGGCGAAATTTATTACAACAATCAATTTTACCTAAAGATCGAGTGATGTAGTGGCTATACGATCTTCAGAAGAAAAAAATAGTATTTTTTTACCCAATAATGTTACCCATGATATGAAGAATAAAGTAAACATTTTTCAGAGATTATTGTATATTCCGACTTCATTTTTGTTGTTTTTGTTTCTGCTGTAATTATTTTAATGTGCTACAATGATCAATTATATTATAGAACTGGTCTTTTTTTTATCAACAGATCGGCATAGTGGTTCACTGGTTTTAATAGTAAATAAAGTGAAGCCCAAAAAATGACGATCAGCAAGTAAGAAACATCCCTAAACGATCGGCAGTCATGCCGGTTATGCCGGCAGGCATGCTAATTACTTCTTCACGCTACGCTTGAAGGACTCCAGATTGTAGAATGGAGAGAAAATGTTTACCATGAAATTGATACACACTTGCTACGACTAAAATATGATTTTCTGTAGATCTTTTTAAATTCTTCAATAGTATATTATGTAAGTTATAATATAATCCAACATTACAATAAATGCCTTATTCACTCACACGTATGTGTGACGTATCCAGCCACTCTAAGGCAGTGGAGTATTAGGCCTGGTGGGAGATTGGATCGCACGGCCCAGCCTCACTAAACTTCATTAGTCAAGTTTGGATAACAGAGCGACGGCGATGTCGGATTACGTCATGATGTATCAATTTGAACACGTCCAATCGATACTACGAAGGTGGGAAAATGACAACGAAAAGTTACAGGGAGATAATGGGCAAGTTAGTAAGGTAGATTAGAGAAACGTCATAAGAAAGAATAACTAAGAATGCTAAATAAAAATTTCAAAGTGAAATCTTCTGATCTCTAAACCCTTTCAGTGGTAGAAGAAACCTGTCCCCAGCAGCGGGTCATTGCCCAACAGCTAACATACATCTTTATCTATGACCTGATGCAAGACACACATAAATTAACCCAAAGACTTTCCAAAATTGTCTGTCGAATTAAAAACCCAAACTATAAAAATATAACAAAAGTAAATTTTTCGTAGACGTTAAAAAGGTCGATGCGGTTAAATTAGAGATTCTAGTTGTGGGCTCGTTAACAAGACTTAATCGCTCTTACCAGTTAACAGCAATTAGGATTAAAGGCTTGCCTTGCTTTACAAAGCCTAGTATGTCCAATTTTCCTTTGTCAAAACAATATGTACATAACCTACCGCCTTATGTTACCTTAGCAATAGCAAATTCTCAAAGGCTAGAAGTAATTTCACGTAATGTCTACATAACCTGAGAGCATTCCCAAGGCTGTGCCAGCCAAAATCTTTGTACCTTGAACCGCGCTTAAACGTCTATCCCGGGTGTTATCTTATTCATAAGTTTTGGCGCAAAGCGATCACAAAATTGTTATATAGGTTAAAATTCATTCTATAATAATTTTGCCTTCTTTGATTTAAAGTTTAAATCAGCACGATCATGCGATTAATCACCTACAATAATAATTATATTAAACTGAAATAACTTTCTTAATTTATATTTGAATAAATTCAATGGATTTATACATTTGAAATATTTAGTTTTAATAGAATCTATTATTATCGAAGCAGCATCAATATTTTTTATAGATGTTGTGGCTTACAGTGTAATAGCATATTCATTAACGCGAACACAATTCGTATTATTTCAATATGTTCAGAGGAAACACAACTGATTAACAACTCTATTCATAAGCGACGAACATGTCGACTGGCATCCTGATTCTCGCAATCTCGCAGCAGATGAGGTTGTTATGTCGCCGCGTGCAAACTTCGGCGTTGTCCGGGATGATCCGCTCCCACGGGCACGCACCGCTCTTGAGACACACTCCGCGAAGCATACCGCAGTTCACTAACAACGGTTCTAAAACACATTATGTACCGTATTCTAAAATAAAATTTAAGACAGCTATGTGAGGTATGTCAGGTAAGTTGGAGACAGGAGAATGACAATTGTTTGAAATTGTTGCTAACTTCACTAAACATTATATAGTGTCCAATAATGTGTAGTACATAACTATACGTGACTTTAAGTTCTTAAAAACACAACATCGATTACTTTATAATAATTATGATGTTCTGACTCTAAAAATACACCTCTTTTTTTGAAGTTGATGAAAAAAAAAGAAGTACATAAAACACTATAGCAAATTTTCCAACATATTAAGCCACTTAAAGCTCTTTACGTATTTTTATTGCTTTGTGTCACACATAATTCTGTAATAAAATATATTTCTGGTTTCCTACAATGCCAAAAAGTATGCGAAAAGAGTATTAAACAACAGAAAACTGGGACACAGGACTTTTTCATTCTTATTAAAGGCTATTAAAGCGGACTTTTGTTTCGAATGACCTCCCGAAGTGAAACAAACAGGACACAGTAATCCAGGACTGTTTTGTCCGGCGCCAAACAAAACATGGACATGCAACAACGACCACAAGCTAATTAAAATACAAAGAATTACTATCCGCTTTGCTTCGCTGTACCTTCAAATGTTAGGCAGCTTTGTGGATGAGCAAATTAACGTTTCATAATTACCACCGTTTGTGCTTTATGATCTTTGTTTAAGTACAAAGTGGGGTAATTAGTCAAATGGGGAACGCATACCTTGGTGGTTAATTCAAAATTAATGCTTGTTGAAGCTTTCAGTGCCATAGAAAACACCAGCATATGGCAATCAAAATACAAATGTGATAAGTTAATACATATGTGAAATAATAAAAAGAACTTAGTAAAAATTTTCCTTAGTCGCCCGAAAATAAATGAATTAAAAATGTAATTACTTACCTAGAACGCTTAATTTATAATCATCTGATTTCTGTAGTGCATTTATAAATGCTTTTAAATTAACGAATATCACAAAGTGCCATAACGTCGACAACATTGTCACGAAAGTGTGAAAAATGAACAGCGATAAAGGTGTTGATAAAAGTGGAAAATCCATAAAACTGTACAAAATATACACTATACACCAATGAAACTAACATAACATCCTCTTTTTAATTATTGTATGTACCGGAACAGTAATCGAGTCGTACACTTACCGTCGGCAACACCGATTTTATATTCGGAGACATTTTAAATTTATTAGCTAGTAACATTGTTTCCTTGAGGAATGTGAGTTTGGTGTAGGAATTTCATTTTCGTTGTGTACAATAAGTATTATTATAAAAGGCATTTTTTTTCTACCATAATATATATTTTTTTGTATTGAACAAAGTAAGACGCCGAAGAATCTCAGCACTTGATGCTCAATTTTCTGAATATGTCCTAGTATTCAAAATAATCCCCCTTAATGGAATTCCATTTCACCTGCTAATTTGCTATCGGTATAATACATCAATGATTAATTTGCTAACCGCAACCTGTAATATAATTAATTACGTACAGTGCCTGCCATCTATACTTAATCTATATCTAAATGTAGCCTATCTTGTTCCCAGGGTTTCTAAATATCTCCATAACAAATTTCATCAGAATCGTTTCAATGTTTCAGCCATGAACACGTAGGTAACAGACAGTCAGATATATAGACAGAGTTACTTTCGCATTTATAAGCATGAGCACAAAGATATAAGCCCTGAATTTATTTGTAACTACTTAACTAAATTAATATCACCTATATTACTTAATAATCTAGCAAGTAAAAAATTGTGTTATCCACGTTACATGACAAACACTATTACATTGTTAAACCCAATTTTATTTTTTAATATTGCTGTTGCATGTCGTAAGAATAAGGAAGTATGTAATGCATAACCGTTTTAAGAGGCAGCACCTTTAGTCGGATGGTAAAACAAGTTGAAAGCAACGAAGCGTTTTTCCTGGCTTTGCGAACGAGCGCAGAAAACGTGCCATGTTGCACTGAAAAAATATTATGCAACATTTTGCAACGGGAACAAACATAATTTTCATAAAGTTAAATTTAGTGTGTTGCTAGCGGAAGTAAGTTTTTATTGGATTTTACAATTGCTACATCCGTAATCCATTTTGTAACTTTTAACACGATACAACTTTAAAGGATCTGCTAAACTTGTTATGACGCTAAAGGTTAAATTTGGCCTAAATATTTCAATTCACGCCTTCAATGAACTTAGGTAGGTTAGGTATTTAGCCTTTGGGATGGAAATTTACAATACCTTTCGTAAGATAGGTAAGCATAATGAAAAGATATTATCTACTTCTGACAATGGTTACCTGCCTGACATACACTTAGATATAAAGAACATAGAATTTTTTGACTTTCTTCGTCGTATAACCATGCAATTGTATATTGAATAAAATTTTAATTTCAATTTAAATTACGCGACTAGCGTTCTAAGAAGTCACCGTTTACCGTAACACGATTAAATTATGGCACGTATAAAGGAATTTAAAGTTAAAAAAATATTTTGGAGCTTAAACAAAAAATTCATTAAGGTCCATTGAAATTTTAAAACTCGGTCCTCGTTCGAGCCATGGAAATAAAATCAAGCATGAACTTTACATTCAGGAGGGCACCAAATTTACATTTTACGTACTCTTTATTTTAACTTCGTGAAAAATAATGCAAATCACCTTTTATGAAATTCCAGCACAACAGTGGAGAATAAGTGTATGAGAATTTATTTCGAGTACAATAGCTCTAATTTATCCATAAATCAAATACATTGATGTAAAAGCAGGTGCCTACTATCTCCAAAATCGCCATTCAAATGCTAGAAGAGTAACGAAAAAGTAGATTTTTATTACTATTTTATACGAGTACAATGTGTCTATCCGTAGATATAGATATTTGATTGCGATGTGACGATAGAAGCAAAGAAAAACCTAAGCGACAAAAACCACACATATGGTTATGTAATTACCCGTAAACATTATTATGAACTATCAATGAATTAAACACCGCGAGCAACTAGTTTACAGTATTTTCATCATCCTGAACTTTTAGGTTTTAAATCTCAATGCCTGGTAATTACACTGTCTACAATGTACTTCAAACTGCACCACAAGAGTCCCTGCATATTTGTGCATGGCGGCAGAAATAGACATTGCGGTGATACCTACCCAAACCTCCGTTTCTTATTTACGAAAGAAACCTATTAATTATAATCGCTGACGTAACATGGATAAAAGAAATATAAATTAAGGAAGATAAGATTAGATGATAAACAAATTTATGAATGAATGTATTATGAATGGGTGTATTGAACCTCTTTTGTTTATGTTGCAACTCTAGACTCCCTATAAAATGCACTGAAGAAACTATAGCATAGATACGGGCGACAATCGTGTGAAGGAAAATATATTCCAGGGTACAAAATCCCAAATGACAAAAGATTTAACGCCTGACGCCAGTAACAAAGTCCGCTCCACCTTGGAACATATAAAGTCGGTCTCTAAGGGTGCAGGGCCACTTGCTTACTTGAAAAATTCAGTTTGGTCGGCCAGCATGTTTTATTTAACGCGCGGCGCACTGCGGCCCGTTCAAATATGTATTTAGTAACCATTGACTACTATCTAGGAATACATTGCGACTACCTTCGTAATATATTTGTTTCCAGAATACTAAATTGTGTTTCTATTTCGTTTTTCTAACAATATATAATATGTATGCGTATTTAGTGAGTAAAACTAAAATGTGGTACCATTATGAAATGTATGTTTTGTGATTTCTATTGGTATGTTATATTATTAAATATCAATCAAAATAGTCTAACAACTAATATAGGAACTTTTATTATACTTATACTCGACAATCTCATTTGAAATTGATGTTTTACGCAATATGAATACAGTTAATAAATAATGTTTCGAAATTTCGTATCACCTACTTGTGTTTTATGTTTTTATAGGAAATAATATTTATTACAAATCGAAGTAAACAATGAATAAAACATGTACTTCAGTTGAAAATGGATATAAAGCGAATGATACGTCGTAATGGCTTATTTTGTGGGTTCTATCTGACTTTTACAGCGCATGTATAAAATTTCATCAATAAATGTGTACTATAACAACAACTTGAATATTAAATATTTTACATGTCGAAATATATTTCGCAATGACATTACTAGATAGGTACATATTCTCTTCTTTTTTAAGATATTAACTATTTTATTTGTATTGAAAACGTAAATATTTTATAAAAATTAATAAGTCGAGCCTATCTTCACTGGACAGCATTGTCCATGTATTATAGCGTATTTTTCATCACCATGTTAGCATCGTAACTATTTTCATCTAGGACCTGGGCTCCTAACCTGGGGGTAATTACTCCTGCGGGCGTAAATCAGCTATTACATGGGAGTAACGAAGAACCTAATTATGAGATCGTAAATCGTTGTTTGTTTTGATAACATGTTGAAGGCAGGGTAAAATTAGTTTTGCATATATATCACAGGGGTAACAATATTGAGAAGGTTAGAGAAACCACTGATATAAACGGCACCGCTGACGGCATTGCGAAACAGGTTGAGTATTGTTCAAAAACTTCCAATATTGGGCATACAATCGTAGAAAATATCCTCTGAATCGAATTACCTACATACATACTATATTGCAATACCTATCTACGACAATTTCATAATACATACATTGCCTTTTCCCAGAACATTATCACGTTATAGAAAATATATCCTATACTATCAGGTAAAGGGCAATTTTAAAACAAGCGAGGCGAAACGGAGTGGTACCGAGTACAGGCACAGTGGGGCGTGAACTAAACTCAATCATCCGAGTTATTGGGCACCAACCTATGGCGTAGCGCGGGGTCGCCTCCAAACTGAACGCTGGATATGGTAAGAAACTGGCATATTGAAAAATAAACAATTTTTTTTTTTCAATTATAAATTTCCCGTTCTGTATCATATAACGTGAGTGTACGCACGGTTGGACTGTGTATAGATACAATACAAACTCAATTTTGACCAACGATAAGTCTATCTAGGAATACGGTCAATCAGACGGTCGGTCATCAGAATTACGCTAGAATATTTTACTTGATATGGCGGATTTTCCACCATCTATAATAATTGCTATCCAATCACGAACAAACAATATATGATGCCCGCCCACCACCAAACTACAATCAATTACAATTTATGCTGTAACGAGAAATAATAAATTACTCGATAGATTGAGAACTAATTCATAATCCAGCTGTTAATGCGACTCATCCTCATTCCTATAATGACTAAACCGTAAACTCTAAATAATGTATACAGCGTAACAACTATTTTGGACTTGTGTCGTCGTTTTATTTAAGTTAAAGCACACGGTATCGTTCCATAGTTGACTTGATTAAATAACGCGGCACCGTGCACAGCGGATGACCTACGCTCGGAGATATTGCATTTTACCTGACCCGTGTGCCCTGCAGGAAATTCATCCGGCGACGGTACGGTCACTAGCTACATTAATTGGGAAACTGTAACTAATAGCCCTATGTTGATATTGTTAGAAAGTATAAACTTGAATTCGATAACAGAGTTTGTTGTGATTCAACATGACTACAAGTATAATGAACAGGTAAATTTACAAGAACTTATTCCCGGCATACTTGGATTCTATTGATTAGATGATTCTATTTATTGTTATCTGAAATTCTTATCAGATGTATGTGCATATTAATATGCTTTCTAGATTCGGTAGTTAAAAAATTATATCCAGTTTCAATAATCTTCCATCAAATAGCAAACCTCTCAGTAGCATGTTACCCCATTCCCTAACTTTCCCCGTCTATTGAATACGAAATAACTTCGGTCGTACATATATTAGCTTGCGGCCGAGCGAAAGTATCACAATGCAGTTTACGCGGTCGCCAGCCGTAACTTCGGTTTCCCAAAATAACATCTATACCGTATCAAACAAACTTTTTCATTAGAAGTTTGAAAAATACGTCCGCGAATTTCAATACCTGGAGCGAGTCTATACATGTTGCGTCCATCCGTGGAATATAAAATGTTCATACTTTTTGTTGAATAAGTTTTACGTTACGTATTTCATACACCGAGGTAGTTACGTTCGTGGTTTTGTATTTTCGTTTTTGTCATTCTTATATCGTAGGTACTAGAGATTTTCATCGTGGTTCGGTTTATGTGAAAATCTATTCCAATAATAAAACTACCATTGTGAAATATAACAGGGTAAAACATAAAATATCCCATATTTTAACTATTCCACAAAATCAAAATTTATTCAAAATAGCACAATTACCACACTTATTAGCAACAACACATTTGTAACCAGGCAATCATAATTACCTCGTTACGCATTCCAATTTACCCAGCATGTGACTTTCGAGGCGTTCCGAGGTATTTATGTAATGTGACTATGTTGCTAATGTACCCCCGCCTAACTACTAATTGCATACGGAATTAGCAAACACCGCTTGGATAATTAGCATTGTAGCTAAATCTGCACAGCCAAAGGGCCTACGTGCATTCTGACACCAATAAATTAACACGCCTAACAGCCGTGTTTAGATAGCGTGCCGTTCCAATCTAGGATTAACAACGGTCCGTGATGTAGATACAATATAGGACTTTGCCTGTTGTCGTGGAACGCCTAAATGCCTGGAGGGATAGCGATCTGTACGTGTAGTTTAGTTATATGGGAGAGTCGGAGCTCTAAGGCCTTACTACCGAAATAAATGTAAATGTTATCATAGTCGAAGAAATTATGCTTGCTACGTATTTTGGAATATGTATTCAAATATGTTCTGGAGTCAATCCAGCGACGCTCAAAAATTATTCACGCATCTAGGTTAGGTTTTGAGCTGATCTGTCAGACGGTGATAGCTACAAATGTTCATCCTGGCTAGATATCCAGTCCATGTGAAAGATTTTACTAAAATTGATCGCTAAAAAATTCTATAGGTAAGTACTAAGTACCTGCTAGCTATACGAACATCTACGGAGGTATTTATCTCATAAGTTCATATGAAAATGGGTCAACCCCCAACGGTCCGGTTTCATGCACTCAAGCCCAACCATCGCATCGATGCCAAATGCGTCACAGGACTAACACGAAATCAATAATAAGATGTTTGAGAACATCAATCCAATCGACAGAATACTCAACCTTACACTAAACCAGGGATTTCCAAAATATGTTTTGTTATGCCACCCTACTGCCTAGAATAAGCTCCCTTTCGTTTCGATGTAAAGGAGAGGGTTCCAGAGTGTTCACAAAGTATCCTAATATTCTTAAAAAGTGGGCGCGCCTCTTTTATGAAAAGCAATGTACTAAACACTCTAGTCATTCAATGCAACGCAGGTACGCTACGGTGAACAAATCATGTCACCGTGACCTACTTAAATGCAACAAAACTACCGTCTACCTTCAAACCTAACATAGGCATTCGATATGTAACCAACGCAAGGCAGACTCATAAAAAGTATTTGAGGATAGATGCAGTATTTAAAGAATATGTTGTAAATATTTAATACAATTTGGAATGTATTCTACCGATATAATACTTATCTAGATGTATGGTTACCAAAATTACGAAATAAACTTTGTTAAGTTTGCGGCGTACGCTACGAACAAGCGCAAAGTTCACAACTCACCAGATGTGGATGAGACACGATTAATCACTTTACTAAGTAGGTATTGCTACCACGTAAGTACCAAACACAAAGAAAGATATATGTGTTTACATTACGAGAGAGTAATGACTGTCTGAAATAATTTTAGATTAGGTACAGAAAGAATATTAGATATGTTTAGGGTCATAAACTATGATATTGTAGTAAAAAGGTGTAGGAAGATACACCACCTACATATACTGCACTGGGCTATCAAAACGGCGCATTTTCGCACCAGATAACTTATTATTGTTATTATAACAAACTACAATTAGATAAGTGAAAAATAGAAGAGCATGTTATCATTTTTTAATTAGTATCGTACAAGACATTTTATGGAATATTCGTTAACGACAAATTTCAATAGATGCTAATGCAATACTAACGTAAATTGTGCTAATTAGCTCGTGGTAACTTGTCACTAAGAGATTGTTAGTGACAAGTTACCACGCTTTTAAAAAACATTTCTCATAAATTTTATTTCGTACATAGAGGATATAATGGTGTTTTAAAATTCTAGTTCTGACCATAAACCTGATGTCTGGTCAATAATAGTGAATAGTGATGCAACAGACCTCCGTTTCTGTTTCCGTTTCCGGTAATTTATTTTCTGATTCTGTGTCACCCTCCGTTGTATTACTAACTAGTATGTACCTGGGATTTTTTTACTTTTTTAATATCACCCAGTACTTCAGAAGTACTGTGTTCCTGTAACATCAAAGCCTGTATTCGCAAACGTTACTTAGATAAAATGGCTGTAAGGTCGATGTTTTACTTATATGATGCCCAGTTGTTAAATATTTACACTTGTTATAATGTAGGTAATTACCTCAAATAGGATCAATATAGAATCTGCACATGGCTGCTTACCAGTTGAAATATTAACGGTGATATTTATTAATCATAGACAGAACTTTTTTTATCTTATAATAACCGCTTGCCACCATGTACCCAAGTAGTATAGTATAGTCCATAGCAGATTGTGTGTATATCGTAACCAGAGGCAGCGTAAGGTATGGACATCATAGACCACCACTTATAATCCCGCAGTCTAAAGGACCCCGCACCAGATTACCTTTAAATTACATGATCATAAACTAAGAAGGTCTATTAAGCCTAGATAGGTAAGATTTCGCTCATAATAATATCTATAAGAATTTATCGATGGACTGCAACGTACATGATATACTAAGTTATATCTAATTTATTATATTCATTTCCAAATAGATACCGAAAACATTTTCTCCGTCAAGTTATTTTTTTTTTCTACGTCTCTGATGTCCAATTACGGGTATTCATTACGTAAGCATTTTAAATGTGAAGTTGTTTTTTCTATTATTCGTCGTACCATAGGTAATGCCGAAAACGAAAAGAATTTCCAACAAAAAGAATAATAATAAATAAAAAAATATATATTTTATTGCATATACCGTCTCATAATCACTTAGGAGCCTGCCCAGATAATCGGATCATACCAACGAACGTGCTATGACCGTATCAGGCACGAAAGAAACACGACACAGTCTACTATGCAGTATGTCTACTAAAACGCATCAACAGCATAGCTCCTACTTTCGCCGCCTGCGTCTACCGATTGGCAACGTTGCGTGCAATGCAGGGGAGCGTAGCAGCTCTAACAAAATTCTCGCCGACAATTATAGACGACTCGTGCATGACACGCGACGCTGTTGGTCGGTGACAGAACAGTGGCATAGTCTCATACTATTCAATACAAAGAATATATTTTGGCTGACACATTTCTAGCACTGTCATAGTATGAATTATGTATTAGGTAGACTACTTTACAATAACAGATTATTTCAACAAACAAAGTGACAAACATAAACAAAATGTATAACATCAATTTCATTTTTGAAACATACTTAAAAGGGTGTTATAGATTAATTTATTATTAAGATCAGTTACTACACTGCAAGTTTGTGGTTAATTCTATAACAACCACTAAAAGTGTATTCCTACCAAGGGTACCAAATGACCACTGGACGAAAAAGAATATTATGTAAAGAACTACAATTTACTATGTTAAAGTCAACAAAACTTTGGATATTGTGAAAGTATTAAATTTCAATAAATAACATTATATTTGGTAATTACGAATACATATAAATACAATCATGTACTATAAAATCAATCCTTCTTTGCCAACTGCTCTAAAGCTGTTGCTATCCTGTAAAAAAACAGACATTATTACTTGTTAAACCAGTATTGCATTATAATTTTAAATATATATTTACACAATAAAAAGTGTGAAACTTGACACACCATTGCTGACCTAGTGACAAGTAAGACCAAAAACAAAAAACATATGTTAAGAAGTAATAATGCAGTGCAAAAATTTTATATGGTACTAAATTATGACAGCAATTTAAAATGTATGTATGCTGAATGCAACTTGTTCCACTTAATACTATTTTGTTTTTTTTATAATTATTACTATTTAATATGTAAGTACTTATAGTTTACCTTGACAATACTTCTATTTTCTTGAATTTGTATTCTTTGTCCAATTCCAGTTTGTCTCTTTCTATTCTAATTATTTCTTCATCAAATGGAGCTAAAAAAAAAACAATAAAAAATACTTATTAGAAATTAATGCAAATATTTTTAGTAATAAACTTTTCATAAATACAAACAATACAATACAAATACTCTTTATTGTACTTATTGTTAAATAGAGAGACACAAACAAGATTAATGCATTTTCTTAAAACTATGGTGTACAATATAAATACCTACAATCAAATCAAAGGACTATTGTATTTTGTAAAAACACCTAGTCATTTAGAACATTAATCAATTTTGCAGCTCAAAACAAAGAGATAAGAATACGAATTATAAAATGGGAATATGTCCATGTCCATTTCTGCTGCCAAATAAAATAGCACTAACCCAAGTACTTTTACTGTATTTACCATATTTTTTCTTGGGAGGTTCATAATCTGATTCACTGTGAGTTGAGTCTCCACTCAAATCACTGTACCCTGTGTCACCTGCGGACTGTTGGTGCTTGAGAGCTCTCTTCCTGTTATTTGCCTTAAAATCTCGCCATGTCTGAAACAACATAATAAATCATTTAATTTACAGTTAAAATAATAAATAAAATTTAGTTTTCTGCAGGCTACAAGGATTAATTTGTAGAGTGTGGAGAGATTTTAAGTATTTATTACTATTTAACGCAATGGAGATTTCATTTATAAGTCCATATTTCTGTATTGTTCAAATTTAGATAAAGAAGGAGTTAACATTACAAACTAAACCTATGCTTTTGCCATTTTACTAGGTACTTTATTAAGATCCACGACAGTGTATAACAAGATTGTTATTAGGCTGTGAAAATGAAAAATATTAAGACAATATATAACCACCTGCTTCCACTTATCAACTGATTTTATAGCTCCACCCATAGAATTAAGGGTACACGTTATTTCTTTCCACTTTGCTTCTAAATCATCTCTCTCCGAGCCGGTACTCACAAGTCCTTTGGCGAGCTCGGAATGTTCCTGCATGAAGTCAACTAGAGCAGAAACTTGGGCAGCGGTGGCATGCCGCTTTGTTGGGTCCATTTATACACTATTTAGTATTTACAGACATTTTAGGTAACCATCAATTATTGTTTGTTTACCAATACTCAATACAGCTGATGACAGCTTTCTTGACGTAACTGACATTTGTAATCTGAATATCTGACATTACGATTGTTACCAAGTGGGAAAATTAACCAATACTAAATCCCGCTCCAAGATGTTCGTCAAGGCCGCTTTATGTATTTTGTAGCTTTGATAACAGAACAATAACTAAAGCTAGGTTAACAAATCCAATAAAATTATTATTTCTAGAATCGAATGACCTTATATTTGCATTTTGCAGCCAGTTCCTCTTCTTCTTCTTCTTTTGGGTTTGTGGCTCCACCGTTGTATATCGGTGATTTTGAGCCAGTTCCTCCATGAGGCTGAAAAGTTGTCCAAACTGAAATATCGTTATTCATTTTGTTTGTGTTGCATCCCTAGTTCTTGTGACATTTGACGTTAAGGATGTAGTCATGCCAAAAGTAAACAAGCCTCAGAAATAGATTTAACTAATTTGATTTTTGAATTGAATATATCAATAATTTCATAAAATGCTATGTATAATAATCATTGAAAAAAGTTTTTCACAATTTTAACGAGCTATAAATCGTTAAGCATCCTAGTCTTGAATTTATATAGACCACGACGCGACGTCTCATTAGTAAATATAGACAATAAATAATCTAATATTGTCGGTTGGTTCTCTTTTGCATGCTACGATTTTCGGATTTTATAACCAAAAAATTCATGGTGCAATAACTTTTTTAAAAATAATTTTGTTTATTAATTTTTACTTACAAAGTCAAATATAATACTTATAACCGACAGTTTTATGTAGTTAACATAGTACTGGTGTTTAAGTGCTATTTTAACTTTAAATTCAGTCGCTCGTTAAACTATGATATTGTGGTCATGGGTAAATAGATAAATACTATTGGTATTATTATTAGAATAAAATCAATGGCAGCATATAATATGTAATTTTACAATTCACAGGGTGCCAACTCTCACGGACAGCTTGGCTTGAATGTAGCTAACGAACAAGTAGAGAAACCAACTAGCGTAAACATAGAGTTGTACAATAACAAAATTCGGCAAATTGCATGCGGCGGAGGTCACACTCTACTGGTCGACTCCGAGGGAAAACTATTCTCGTGTGGCTGGAACAATAGCCTTCAACTAGCCACAGAACAAGAAGTGCATTGTTTTGAAAGAACATGGAGATTAAGCGGTATAAACTTCACCCACATTGCTTGTGGGTGGGACAGTAGCTGCGGTATCACAGACGACCAGTTCCTTTTTGTATGGGGTTCCAACAGCTATGGTCAACTTGGTTTACCTCAAAATGATTTTCCAAAAAATGTTAAACCAATACGACTTCAGGTAAAAGCATGTGCAGTATCCATGGGATTGAGGCATACAGCAATAATTAATTTTAAGGATGAAGTGTGGGTAACAGGTTGTGGGAGACATGGACAGCTTGGACTAGGCAAAGAACAGTTATCTGCAGACAGATTTAGCAAGGTTCCTAAGCTAGGCAAAATATCCCATATTGCATGCGGTCAAAGGCATACAGTTGCATGGAGCTCGGAAGAAAATGCTTTATATGTGTGGGGTGACAATAGACATGGTCAGTTATTGTTGGATACCCAGAAATATCCTAAAGCATATACCCCACAAAAAATAGATATTGACATAAAACAAAAGGTTAAGAAATTGTTAACGGGATGGTCCAACATTTTGCTTTGGTTAGAGGATGGGACACTCATTGCTTGGGGGTGTAACATATATGCTCAGCTGGGAACACAACAAACATCATTTTCAGGGTCAAGAACACACATCAAGCTGCCAGGTTCAGTACTTTTTATGAAATATTTATAAATAAAATTATATTTGAATTCTCAAGTAATTTTGCCTTATTTTTCAGATGGAAGACAAGTAAAAGATATTGCATTAGGATCAGAACACACAATTTGTCTAGCCACAGATAACACACTTTGGGCATGGGGATGGAATGAGCATCTCAATACAGGGATAAAGTCTGCAGACGAAGAGAAATACATTGGAAAACCAACCTTAGTGCCATTAGAGATAAACTCAAATTCAATAATCACCCAGATTTATTGTGGAGGGGCACAAAACTTTATTGTAACTGAGGAAAAAGGTGATAGTGATCCAGTTTTGTAGACATATTATATAACCTTTATTGTATAAAACTCCATTGTGATATTTATCTATTGTGAACTAAGTCATTATAAATGATAAAACACATGAAATACATATGTAGTTTTATTAGAAATGTTACACATGTATTGCATAGTAATAAATAACAACTATAATAATGACTAAAAGCATAATAAAGGTATGTACAGTCATTTACGATTTTAGATGATTTTTTCTGGTAATTGATGAGATGATTTTTGGGTTCTGAATGCATGGATTTTCGTTTTTAACTGTACACATCCATTATGTTCAATAATGGTACAAAATACTGCGAAATCCACTGTTACATTGTCCTGCCGCAGTTTACAGCATATCTTTATCAAGATGCATTTGGTCTTAAAATCTAAATTATTAGAATCTGAAAAAGCTTTGTTGTATTCAGTTAAAACTTAAAAGTATAGCATGATACCCACACAAACATTCTATGTAATAAAACATAAATTTTAAAGTCTGGCGCTTATTGTAATTTGTGTCACAACCCTGAATAACCAAACAAGCTAACAATATAAATTTAGACACACCAAATAAACTTTACTAAATAGGAAACATGCGTACAGTATACAATTACATTGAGAACCAATTAGAACTTAAGTTACTTTACTGTATTTTCCTATAGAAATTATTTCCTTTTTAAAAAATATTTTAATTGCCACTATTCACCAAAAGTAATGCCAGTTGCAGACTGAAAACTAAACTAAATAATCTCTAATATAGTTTACCTTTGCCAACATAGTTGAAATATTTTTTCATACTTTGTGGAGACTGCTAACTATGGAAACTAAACTATGCGAGATATTTAACCCCATCTATGCGAGCTTAGCTAAACCTTACACATAAACTCGCACAAGCCTTTTTCCCCAAAAGGATAGAACAATACTAGAACAATCAATTCACTTATGTGTTCCATCCCATTATACTATATGGGTCAAACTATCGCCATTTAACATACAAATACCAGACTCCACTATAATATTAAGTAGAAAAACCCTATATTACTGCCCGACTGTGTCTTGGAACCTAAGACTGCAGAGCATAAGTTGTATCATGCATGCGTCATGCAATTGAACTTCGGCACCAAGCAGTCTTACTAAGCTCTTCTTAATTTTCAATCTGCAATTAGCATAAAGAGCGGATCTGGCAGCAGAACTTTTTTTCAAATTTGTTTCATAATTTAAATGTTCCATGCAATTTTATAAAAATTTTATGATGCTAATGTTTTAACAATAATTTAGTTTAAATATATGTTTGCTTTTTTGTCATAAGTGCAGGCTAACAGCCTTAAGGTGTGGTGTTCTGCCATTGCTATAATTTTTAAAAAGATACGTACATATATTCTTCACTGTATACTTGATGAAATTTTTATTTTGTTGACTAAATGAAGACATATTTTTCAATCTATAAGCAATAAGAACTTCATAACTTTACAATAATGCAAAACCAACAAGTATTGTGCAAGTTATTTATAAATAGCATGTAGGATATATTGCATATTTTTGGAACCATAACTTACTACCAAAGTAACTATGTCACAATTTTGATTCAAAATAACAAATCATGGATATAGTTATGAAACAAAATGTAGAAAAAACCAGGACACTGTAACAAATATGTTTAAAAAGCAACATTCACTCATTCTGTTTATTGTGCCTGTGTTTATATTGCTACCTTTTTCTTTCGCCTTTTTGTGTCTTGCGTTTTTCTTTTTTCTCTTCTTTTAGTTGTTTTTGTTTCTCTCTGCAATGATAATGATGTAAAAATATATTAAAAAATACATCACACCTAAAACAGATAGATCATTCAGAATATTTTTATGAGCATTGACTGAAAATGGTAATCACTAAAGACTGGATTATATATAATTTAAAAATCAAAATGTTTAAAACATGCAACATCAATTGGTGAAAAGTAACTAACTGTAAGGTTTTTTTACTCAAAGCCAGTACAATTTGCAGCAGCAAAAAAAAAGGTCTACAGGAATGGCGAGATTACAATTTAATTACTGTTTGTTAAAAAAACATTTATTAATATTGCAAGTTTATTGTTCAGCTCTAAAATTGTCTAAATCTTGCTTTTATATTAAATTTTTTAAATATTAAATGTTATCTGATCAAGTCAGGATAAACAGTAGACACTAAAATATATCTATCAAATGTAATATATTTAATATTATATCTTTCAAATTTTGATTTTTCAATGTGTTCTTTGTTGAATTTACATTTATTTGAAAAATAATACCAAGCATCCAAGTGGTTGAAAACACTCACTGACTGCATTGACAAAATGTTATAATGCACCATGGATACCAATGAGAATATTTAATTTTGAAATAAAACAGAGCAATTAAACCTCTATTGAATGATAGCAACATACCTGTCTTCTTTATCTTTTTCTTTCTTTTTTTGTGCCTCTAGGCGCGCCTGTTCACGACGCTCTCTAGCCGCAGCAGCTACATCTGCTACATTTGTATTCTTAACTAGATCTGAACTGTCTGCCACTTCTTCATGTTCCTGGTCTTCCTGTAATAATATAATTTCTCCATAAACTAAAATATAACTCTTGATATACTGGTTTTTTAAATAACTTTTATGCTATGCTTTCTGAATTAATAAAAACATATATTTATGTTACTAAAAAACAAACGTCAAGAAAATATTTGTAAGAAGTCTAGGTTATGATATCCAAAATCTCAATGTTTACATAATATTGAGCAAATATGCGCGACTTTAGATAAATTCAATGATTGTACGTACTTCATTATCAGAAAGCTGACTGTACTGTGACAAAATCGCTTCGCGGATTTTTTTCTCCTCATCGGTATATTCGCGGCGAGTGGTGGTCGCCAGTGCCTGAGATTCCAAAAGCTTCGCTAGCTGCGCATCTACATCTGCTGTGGGTTTCGGAGCCTCTTCCTTTGGTCGACAAGACTCCCATTTCTCTAATATTTCTCCTACGTGTTGTGCAATGTCTTTTTCCTGTCATATTAGAATATATTTAATGCAAAATTACAAGAAGGAAAGCACATTCGGTCCCAATGGTAACTTACCACTATCTCCGATAGTATACCTTCGAGGGCATCTTTCTTATCATCAACACTATCCTCACCCTCTAAAATACCAGATATATACGATCCAAATACTCCTTCATCTGTTTTTAATGATCTTAATTTTTCAATTAACCACGGCTCGAATTCACTTACCGCTGTCGCCATATTGGCAATTGCCTTTTTAAATTTTGATTTTTGACATTTATATTTTCTTCCTCTCTTTGGTCCTTTGAGCCAAAGAGAAAAATATTATTTGATCCTAGTTCTGACTTCTGAGTAGAGCAAAGTTAGGTAATAAATATATTATAAAAATTCATATAAGATCTGTTGAAAAAAATAAACAAGAAAATTATTAACTTATATAAACTTTTAAAGAGTAACTAATATCCAAGTAAAAGAAAATAAATAGGTATGCAATTTCTGAACGAACAAAACGAGCGTCTGTTGAATTTTCGTTTGTCATCCTGAGTGTAATGGTGTCCTATGATCGATACAATATACAATTATTTTTAAAATCGATATATTACAATCATATACATAATTCGTCAGGTAAAGCGGAGTAAATATTAAATATTTTATAGCTAAGCATAGAGATTAAAAACACGATTATAAGAAAAAAGTAGTTTATGAAACTGCAAACTATTCAAATATAGTACACTAAAAAGCACAATTATTTGTGTGAAATGCGTGATAGATAACAACTAAATAATTGCTCAGTGTAATAATTTTGGGAATCGATAATCGATATATTAATAGCTTCATACATGACATCCCAACACTACTTATATTTCGACAGCGGTGAACGAACAGTAAACTTCAATTTACAAAAATCATTCTAAGTTTATAAAAATAATAAAATGTCTGCACGATATGACAGAGCTATTACAGTATTTTCACCGGATGGACATTTGTTACAAGTAGAATATGCACAGGAAGCCGTCCGTAAGGGTTCCACGGCTGTAAGTATTTTGTAATTGGTTATGTTATTTCATACAGTCACTTGATGATGATTGTGAGTTTTTGAATGTTGTTTTGGTTCCAGGTCGGTGTTAGAGGCGCCGATGTGGTAGTATTAGGAGTTGAGAAGAAGTCTGTGGCTAAATTGCAAGAAGAGAGGACCGTGAGAAAAATATGCCTTCTGGATGATCATGTCGTCATGGCATTTGCCGGTTTGACTGCAGACGCTCGTATCTTGATCAATAGAGCTCAAATTGAATGTCAGTCACATAAACTGACTGTAGAAGACCCAGTCACATTGGAGTACATCACGAGATATATAGCTGGCCTCAAACAGAAATACACTCAGAGTAATGGTCGCCGTCCTTTCGGTATATCGTGCTTGATCGGTGGTTTCGATTACGACGGATCGCCACATTTGTTCCAAACTGAGCCTTCTGGAATTTACTATGAATGGAAAGCCAATGCCACTGGCAGGTCTGCAAAGACTGTGAGAGAGTTCTTGGAGAAGAACTATACAACTGCAGAAGTGGCTAACGAGAATGGCGCAGTGAAGGTAATAGTTTCTCTAATACTATGTCTTTGTTTGTTATTAGTTGTATGGTAAACACAAGTAGTAAGATTTTTATGAATTTTATATGAATTCCTATTAGTTTGTCAGTTATAGACCTTTTATAACCATATAAAGTGATCATGTGCCACTGTATAAGCTTTAAACTTTTGTGCCCAAATGATATTTTTTTTTCACAAAATTATTTTTTAGAATGTTAACTATTGACCAGCTTTGGTCACGGCTACGCTCGTGTGAAAGAGTTTGTTTGGTAAAATTTTCTCATGATAGAAAGTAGCCCACATTCTATGCAGGGTTACAAACTATCTCCATACCAAATTTCATTGAAATTGATAGTTTGTGAGATTACCGGGTTCAGACAGCCAAATAGATACAGCAGGGAACTTTATTTTATATTCATTTTTTCATACTTTTTAAAAGGAACAATTCCCTCATACATGGTTATTGGGTAATTTTAACCATTTACACATTGCATGTTAACAAAAGCTCTCAAAAGGAATATATTCCCCTGTTTTTACAACAACTGTTATTGATGCTTGTTCCTATTGGTCATAGTGTGATAATAAATAGCCTATAGGCCTTCCTTGTTAAATGGGCTATCCAATACTAGAAGAATTTTTCAATTTGCATCATTTGTTCTGGAGATTCATGCATACAAAGAAACTTTCCAGCTTTATATGTTAGTATAGATAAAGAAAAAAATATATTTTGATTTTAGTTATAGTGTCAAAGCCTTTTGAAGTTTTTAATTTGTTTGAAGGTCCTTATGTAGCTGACTATAACAAAAGTTATGATGAAACTAAGATATTTGCATGAAATGATTCTCTCTGGAGACTTAATTATAGTTTTCTTGCATAAAAATCAATACAAAATCCTCTAATTTGAATATAGTATCTTAATCATGATGGCTTAATAAGGCGTGGAATACTGTTGGGATGGATTATGGAAAAAATAGGGATTTGAAATACCCAATTGCTGCTTATGTGTGCTTATTAATTATAATTTAGAATAAATTATAACATTGTTAAGAAAACTGTTAACCCGCAGTACTTTATTTAAATTAAAAGTATGTGTACTAAAGTAGTAACATAAGAACGGCTTAATAGAGCCAGTTGTCAGTCCATAGAGACCTGATATATTACTTAGAAATTAATTTTTGCAAACAAAAATTATCAGGCCTCACTTATTACAATGCTTAGAAAAATCTAGGAAAACAAACACTATGGGCACTAATTTTATGAAGATTTTAATTTACTTTACTCTCATGATTTCAGCTGGCCATCCGTGCCCTTCTAGAGGTGGTGCAGTCTGGACAAAAGAACCTTGAAATAGCAGTAATGAGACGTGGCCAGCCCATGCAAATGCTTGACATTGACACTATTAACTCATATGTGTCAGTCATTGAAAAAGAAAAAGAAGAGGAAGCAGAAAAGAAAAAACAAAAGAAGTAATATGGTGTATTTTTTTTTTTAATAAAGGCATAAGTTCATAACAATTGCTTTCTTTTAAGAATTAAGTAAGTCAATAGTTTTAGAAATTTGAGAATACAGCTCCTTCAAATCAGAACCACACTCATGGTTTGGAGCTTTGTTGGCCATGATGTCACTAAACATTTGGTCCCATTCTCTGTGATAATGAGCTGAATTTTCATTGTTCTGTTGAAATAAAATGTTATCTTCATATTTAATAAGTTTAAAATAAAGATATAATTAATGTTAACATGGTAACAGTTTTATGAAGGATCAATATGCTTTTATGAAAAGTACCTCTGCAATAGAAACATCATCAATCTGGTCATTACTTATTGAGGGTAACACACAATTCAGTGAGCTACAGTAATTTCCTTTGTCACTGATTTTTCTCACAATATTCTGGTCAGCATCATTGTCTATGTCAAACTCAGCCAGTAACTCTACACTAGGATTGCTGCCAGAAGGTTCTGGATCCAGATCAGGCATGCTAAGAAATTGGCCAGGAAAATTCTCAGCGCTTTGCTGGCATGAATCATCATTAAAATTGATTATGTCATCTGGAGGTTTATCTCTGCAATATTAGGAGATTGAAATATTTAACTTTTCCCTTAGCATAAAATATTGCTAGTTTACACATTACGTTATACACACAAAATATGTGTTATTTAACTTAATTACTGACTAAATTACTTACTAAATATATTCAAGACAATAGTAACTATGTTGTACATAAAGTAAATAAATTTCTTTTTACTATTATTAAATATTATTGATATTTTATTCATCTGTTTAAAATTACTGTCATATAAAGTAGGTAGTATTTTTCCATCATATTTTTAACTTACCCTACACTTTCAGGCTTAACTTGTTTAGTATTTTCTTCATTATTGACTGTGGAAAGGAATGAATAAGGATATTTTGGTATGATAAAGGAAATGGTAAAAAGGATGGATAGGATACCTGGTGCAGGCAATATGCATTCTGATGACTCATTGTTTTGAGTCAGCCAATCCAACTCTATGTGTTCATCATCTTCACAATATCCATCTTGTGCATCTGAGAACAATAAACACAATATTGTGTACTATTACATATATACTTATAATAATATATACAAATATTTGTAAATACAAAATCTATTAATATGTACACATACATTATTATGTAGGAAATTTCGAATTTTCAATGAAAATACAATATTTCCTTCTGGGGGACAGCAAAATGTTTAAAATAAAAGCATTTTTTTCCCTTTTATTGCATTAACCAGTATTTAAGGGCGCTCTGGTGACGCTTCTATTATTTTTTGTTCAAAAGGGCACATTTTTTTATCTTTTTGGGACCACCTGAAGCGGCAAGAACCCATAGGATAGATAGATAGATATATAGATAATTATAGAGATTACATAAGTTAGGATTAAGTACACCCTAACTACAGGATTTGAGCTTCACATGTGACAAAGAGGAAAATATTCTACAATTCACATTAAGCCTGGTATATAGTTGTTGTAGGCTATTCCATAATTAGGTAACAAGGTGCCTAAAACACACAATATACCTAATATAAGGTTTAGTAATTTACCTTCCCAATCAATGAGATATTTAAATTGTTTCGAAGAATTTTGTAAAATCATGTCCTGGGCTGCTCTTTTTAATGCCATCCTCAAAGCACGTCGAGCTTTTTGCAATGGTGTCAAAAATATCATTTGTTCAATATGGTCACAGAATCCCTGTAATTTTAATAATTTAATAACGGAAAAACAAGAGTAAATACAAATAAATTAGAAAGTAAACCTTAGGTTTAAAACTTCTCTTCATAGCCAAAGCTTTCCTAGTAATTTTATTTAATAATTCTGGTCTTCCATACTGGAAATAATCGTGTACATATTCATGCATATATGGGTTGCTAGAATTACATAATGGATCTTGTAGATGAGAAGTTACTTTACGAAATCCATATAAATTTAATTGCCTTACGAAACTTGATATATTGGTTGTTTTAAAGACAGATTGATTGCATTGCAAATAATTATGCAAAACTCGGTAATTGAATAAAATAGTTCTTCCAGTACCACCCCATAAGATTGCCTCAGTTCGCAAATTAAGTAAATACCACAATTTTTGTGGAAAACGCATTTGAAATATAGCATTTTTATCCTCTTGCATTCTTATGAAACAAACAAAAAAAGATTTAACAATTTGAATTGCCGCCGACTGATGACATTTGCAATTTTTATGACATATTGTCTTGTTTTTTTTTTCTTCGTCCCTAGAGGACAGGCTACCAATCAATGATTAAAGAGTATAGAGGATGGGTAATATGGTCACGTGACATGCGGCACATTTAATGCATAAAATGGCGCCGACTCCGCCCCTTACAATAGTGATATGCTAGTACCAAAAATTTTGTATCGACATCGAAGAATTAAAAGAGAGACAAACAAGCCCAAAAAAGATCAAATACGCAAAAGGGTTAGGTTCTACCATAATATAAATATAACAAACCATAATATAAACAAACAAACTGAAACTGATTTATAAGTAACAATTGTTAAAGAAAGCAGTACCTGTTGTGACAAACATCCAGTTGTGTTTGATCTATATTTGTATGTTGCACTATTCCTTGCTAAAAATTTAAGTTACAGATTAACATATTTACTTAATACATGATAAATGGAATAAGATAGCGTAGTCAGCAATTATTTGGTTGGTTTTATTTTATTTTATTATTATGCTCTTTGATCGAGAAACATAACTATGGTTCAGCAAACTAAAATCAATGAGCGTAAAGATGGTGGTTAAGATAATCAATTATAATAATTATTTGCAATATCAACAATATGATTATGTATCTATTTCCGTGTATGCAAAGGTTGCTCGAAACATAAGACCGCCAATTGTAACAATATATCTTACATTTCATCTTTATGTTGTTTCTTTTATGTTTATCTATTCTTTTATGTAACAATTCAAATTTTATTCATAGCAATATATTAAAGTAATATTACTATTAGGTGAAGTATAATAATCATTACTATTTTACTTATCGGGAATATTGTTGGAAAACAGTTATCTTTACTCGCGTTAATTAAACGTGTGGTTTATGCATATCTTCTCAAAATGTAAAGAAATATGTATTTGGTGTAGGATTCCAATCACGTCGCTCAATATTCTCAATTCATTTTGCCTTGGTTTTTAAATGTTTTTGGTTATCTTAAAAAAATATTCTAATTTCACTTCGTTTGTCGTTCTGGATAATACAATATTGATGTGTGCTCTAACATTCTTTCAAAGACAAAAACCGTAACTGATAAACGGGCGTCTGTTAAAATATCGATATCAATAAGTTCTAAACAAATCCACCCACCCATCCCTAAGCTCGTGTGTAAACAAACATAATGATTTTAATGTGTATAAATCACGCCTAAAAGGGTCCAAAGCTTAACAAACCAGATCCCCATACCATTTTAATTGATAAAAACAAATCCAAAAAGTAAATATACAAAGATATTTGCTAATTTTCGGTAAAAACAGTTACTAACCTATGAAAAGATATTTCGGGGTCTTTCTTGCGTGAATTCGATTTGCATCCTTTCACACAACACTGAGTCATTTTCGAAACTTAACAAATACACTAATAAACACACTGAACAATTGAGAATATGATTATATTACTTTAAATTCAATATTTATGAAGATTTGTTTACATCGTCTGACACTACATGTACTTGCTGACTGGCCCGCATAAAATGGCGTTTCTGCCGCAAGGCGGTCCCAGTGTGTTGAAGTAAACGAAATAGTGCCATATGCGAAGAAAGCAATTATTTTTGTTTTTTGTTGCGTTCCAAATAAGCTTTGAGTAAAAGAGATAGACATATATATTGACAATTCTGCGTCGATTTCCCTAACATAAATATAACTTATTCATATAGCTAACTTTTGAAGCCTGTCCTCTTTATATTTAGTCATTGCAGGCTACATATTATTGTCTTGTCAAGAGATGCTGTCGTAGACAAATTATTGTTTGTGATACCGAGACGACGTGATGTCGTTTTTTTTTCTTAGATAATTCTATAAATTTACATAAAATAAAAAAAGCGCTATCTGTTGTGAAAAAGATTTATTATTCTGAGTAACGTTCAAGCGTAGGTATAGTGAAAAATCGATACCAGGCTTCAAGCAAAGTAATTTGGTAATTAAGTAAGTTATGTCTAGTGGACTCGAGTATCGAGTATCGAATCAATAATTAGATTGGCACATCGATAGTTAATAATGTGTCCTCGATCTTTACTTTCCGTGAGGAAGAACGAAGAACATCACTTATTATTTATTAAATGTCAACTTTGTAAGTTGTCATAACAGTTTTTGCTGTCTGCACTTTGCAAATCTGTGATTACTGTGTTTATTCTTTCCAGCTGCACCGTTTGTGAAACAGAATGAACCAAAACAAAAGTTCTTATTCAAAGATGATGTCAGTGACAAATTGTTATTGTTTGTGATACCTACCGAAGCGATGTCGTCTTTTTTTTAAATAATTCTAGAAATTATAAAAAAGCGCCATCTGTTGTCAAAAATCTATATTATTCTGAGCAGCGTTCACCAGCCAGGGCAGGTACAGTGAAAATTCAATTCCAGGCTCAAGCAGAGTAATGTGGTAACTAAGTAAGTTATGGCTAGTGGATTCGAATATTAAATCAATAGCTAGATTGGCAGATCGATAGTTAGAATAAAGTATCCTCGACCTTTACCTTCTGCCAGGAAGAATCGAAGAACATCACTTATTATTTATTAAATGTCATCTGTCAGTTATTAGTTGTCATAACAATTTCTGCTGTCTGCAATTTGAGATTAACTGTGTTTATTCTTTCCAGCTGTACCGTTTGTGAAACGGAACGAACCAAAACAAAAGGTGAAAGTTCTTATTTAGATGCCGGATTTTGCTTGACCGGTTAAGCTTAGCGGTGTAACACAAAAGATACTACTATACATTTTTTCGTCGGAGCATGCAAAATGGACAAATCAAGGTATATTATTTTGTACTTTATTTGTTGAATGACTCATTTATTTGTTTATTTTATAATTAATAGTTTTTGGCAATATTGTAGGTTTTCGATGCTGTTACTAGAGCCCGGCGAAGTTTATTTCGAAGATTTCTCATGTAGTATGCATTATAATGAATGCTTAGAAGTGGGGAACCCTACACATGGTCGACTGAAACTGTGCTCTAAATCTATTGTTTTTGAACCCAAGGACATGCGACCTCCACTCATAAAGTTACAATTCAAGGATTGTATTGATCTGACAGTGTTACACTTGAATGGCAAGAACAACACTATTAAAGTACGCACAAAACAATACGCGGAAATGCTCGAAGAGAACATTCTGGCACCATACAAATTTGTGTATGAAGAAAAAGATTTTTACATCTTTTTTGATTTTGCTTCGGCTGAAGAGTGTTTGAGTCAAATGCAGCAGCTGCAGAGAGCCTCAACTCTACATGCGCCTGAGCATAACAGCATGGTGGCCACTATTCTTCATTCAAGATACATGAGAATGGAGTTTGATCCTGTCATGATGGATGATTTTACTGAGGAGATAGTGTGTGAACTACAAGCTGAAAAAATATCACCCCTTGTCAGACATCAGGGTAAACTGGCTCTCACTCCAACTACTATCTATTTTCAACCTTTTAGTAATGTAGAAAGCGTAAGTATGCTTAATACAATTAAATATAATCAAATGCTAAGTTTCTTGAGAAGATGGTTTTTGACAATATTCAAAAAAGAATTTTTTCATTGTTTATATCAAAACTTTTCCATTGCACAATAATGCAGTAAATTGAAATGCACAAAAAATGTCCTTGCTTCATTGTCTTCTTAACAGTTTATGTGACAAGGACTTATATTTGTTGTTTAAGTAATAAATTGTAGTTTTATTAGTTGTTTGTTTATTAGACTCTGACTTATTATGGTTTTATTTATTCAATATGTCTAGTTACCTTTATTGCAAATGTTCGATTTCAATAACACAAAATAAACTATACTTATTTTGCTATAAGTTCAGTGTTAGTCACAAATACTGAAAATTTGCATCAAATTTTCCATAATAATATGCAATTCCTTTGTGTATTGTTTCCAACATTTGATGTCTAACTCCCAGGCTTTCTTTAAATTGTAACATTATTATTATCACATTTGCAGAGTCCAATTTTGAAGTTGAAACTGAAATATTTAAGGAGGATTTACAAAAGAAGATTTTTGCTAAGGCAAGTTGTATGTATCCCATTGTTTTTGTCTTACTTTCATGCTTTGATTGGTTAGAAATTATTAAAATGTCATTTTTATTTTGCAGAATTACTTATTGCTTGCTATGGCAATGATATATTGTTTTTTACACTTAATAATATTCGATTTTAGGGTCTTGAAATCTACAGTGCGGAAGAAAGCTCAGTGCCTCACATGTACCTGACATTTCAGCGTGAATATGACAGGGACAAAGTGTACAATATGTTGGAGAACTCTCCGGTTGTAAATCTCGAAAGTGTTCATGCTGAAGAGATGACACTCCAGTGGCAGAATGGTGTTGTGTCCAATTACGATTACCTGATGTATCTCAATTGGTAAGTTATTGTGCAATATTGTGATTCACATGTCCCTGATGTTAAGTGTTATGTTACAAAACAAAGCAGGCTATGTATGTTATATGATAAGCTGTAGACAGTCAGAAAGAGAAAGATCATGCAACAGATTCATTGGAAAACTTGGCCCACAAAAGTCCTTTCGCAAGTGGAGGGAAATGATTGAAATATTTGACTTGCAGTGGGATATTTAGTAAATCTACCCATAAATGTCTAGTGTAATGAATTAATGATATTGCATTTAAAAGTATGTAAAATATGGACAATGCTTGTATTAATTGAAGACTGTACATTGTACAAACATGACATTTCAAAGTATGTTTTCATATAAACATCAATATTAATCATAAAATATGCTACATAAGTGTACCTGTTAACAATAGTTGGGATTAATGACTCATGGTTGAATAAAAACACTTGGTAACCTATCTATTGTTTAGTCATAGAGGGAGTTTGTAGGCTATAAATATTGAATTCTATTTAATATAATATTAAATACCTATAAAATATATTTTCTTTTAATGATACGAAAAGTAAAATTTATCTTAGAAACCATTAGCTCTTGTAAAAATGTTTTAAGCTTATCAATTCTGTTCCATGTAAGGATAATTTTACTATATCGAAAAAAAATCGGGACAGTAGAATAAAAAAACAACATACTGTATTTATTTATTTTTGCATTTCATATAAAATTAAATTATATATATAAGCGGACTGAAATTGTTACAAGCGCTATCGTATAGACTCTAGACGATCGGCAAGTTTAAAGCAAACCAATGTATAAAGCCAATATAGATGTGTTTTGTGGAGGTGTCCACACATTTTCTGCTGTCAGTTTTTATTGTGTACAAGTGAGAGAAATGATTGTGAAGCGACTGCAAGTTGTGACAATCTACGATAAATGAGATTTGTACTCGTTGGCGCTTGTCTTAACACACGCACGCTTATCACACTGAGCGATGGCAAGGCAATTTTGTCACATATTGGTACTGGCCTTCACTTGGCAATAATTGGCTAACGTGTATTGCCATCTTGTATACGTTTTAAAATAACCAGGGTCGGCTCGTTCATAGGATGAACGGAGCGGCAGCTCTAGGTGCTAAGGGTCGGAGGACGCTCTCTGATTCTCTATGGTGAAGGCTTCTAGGTACCCGTGGTGCCCTTAGTGTCTGTAAGATGAAGCGAGCGGTGCGTTGCCCGGGGACCAGGTCGTAGTAAAGGCGCCAAGGGTCTGGGAAGGCGCCAGGGACATATACTTGTGATTTAAAAAAAATCGCCAGAAAAAAGGGGACAAAAATATTTCGCACTGGGCGTCTGTAATGCTCAGGCCGACCCTAAAAATAACAACGTGTATATCAATACTAAGTTGTTTTTTTTTTTTTATTATGTCCTTAGAAATAACGATCACCCTTTGATTTCAGTCTCGGGGACAGAAGTAAAAACGACCTGACGCAGTATCCCGTCTTTCCATGGGTTGTAGCTGATTACACATCAGAAACTTTAGATCTGAATAAATCTGAAACATTCCGGGATCTCTCAAAGCCGATGGGAGCTCTCAACCCTGACAGGTTGGAGAAATTAATGGAAAGGTTCTATGAAATGAGTGATCCGAGGTTTCTTTACGGATCGCATTATTCCGCCCCGGGACTTGTTTTATTTTATTTAGTAAGTAAAAATAACACCACATAAGTAACTTATGTGGTGTTATTTTTAAGTATCTTCTTAAAAATAACACCACATAAGTTACTCGGACCGTAGATGTAAAAAAGAAAGTGTATGTTTCGAAAGAAATAAATATCAGTATAAAATAATATTTTTTCGCGCCTCCAGGCGATTTTTGCAAGGCCTTCATTCTTTGTGTCCCTTGCCAGTGTATGCGCAAGGCCGCGGGCGAGAAAAATAAGGGCGCCGATTTCAATAGCAATTTCTGAGGATACCTACTAAAAGTGCGTGGTAAATAGTTTGGTGACAAAAAAGTCATCCTAAACGCGAGGCGCTGAGCGGTTGCCCCGTTCGCACCCCCTAAAGCCGCCGTTATCCTTAGTAGTGTGGCAGTTTATGTATTTCATTGTTGATCACTTTCCACTAAAATAATTCGTTTTCAATACTTTTTTTATAATAAAATATAATGTGTAAGTCGGTTGCATATTATGTTTTATAGGATCAGCGTGATATCTTATCAACACTTATTTATTGAAGTGTCATATCAGCTGTTATTGATTTTTGGATGTTCATTGTATGAATCATGCATTGAGGATGTAATAGTGTGCAATATCCTTTACAATAAAAATATGAATCTGACTTCAAGCAAAATTATAAATGTTCACGCTCTGCTGAGCAAAAATTATATATTCTTACGTAACCAAGTTTTTATGTATGTTTTTTTACCCTGACAAAGAGATTACTCTGTGCTTGGTCTTATATCTGGTGTAGTGGAAGTAGCGCCGGTTTTATACTTTCTTAAAGTATAGGTCAGTCAGTTTGTGTTACCCCGCATGTCCCGCATTGGAATGCCTATTATACGGGAACACAAAAAAATGTCCCTGACTACAACCAATTTGTCAGGTCACACAAAATGTCGGGTATATACTTTTTAAAAAATGGCCTTATTTGTCCCTCCTCTACTTTGAAACCACCCCTTAGTCACTGCCACCCTTAGTCCACGCCTTATATGGCTTATAGACATATCCGCCACTGAGTAGAAGTGATCAATGAAAGATTTTACGATCGTCAAAGTCAAACCGACATACCATGCTGGATGTATTCCAGCTAACCAGCGCATAAGACTTCTAACGCATATACACTACATGTACGATGGTTTGATTCTCTTCTATGCCTATATAAATTAACGTCACCAATTATGTTCTTCTACATTCGTTTTAAATAAACGATTACAATCATCGTTTCGTTTCCGAGAATAAACCAATCAAAATAAGTTATTTAGTGAGCATGTCAAAAAACTTTGTTCTGATTGGTAAATTTTCGCGTTAGTTATTAACTAATGTTGTTTTCAGGTAAGAAAGTATCCACAGTACATGTTATGTTTACAAAACGGAAGGTTCGACCATCCAGACAGGATGTTTAACTCCGTTAAAGATGTTTATAATAACTGTTTGCGGAACATGTCGGATTTTAAAGTAAGTGTACATTTTAGCGTTGTACGGCCTTGAATAATAAGATTTACTTTAAAGATAATGTGCACGTAATTTGCATATTACGAAATTAGGTTTTTGTTAAATTTTCAGTCTTCATACACGTTTACGCTTTTATCACAGAGGCGTTATTAGTACACTGACATTTCGCCGTTATATCCTTCCAATATCGGGATAAAGTGTCCAATAGGGTATTTGACTATGTTTGATTTTATGCATGTTTTAATATGTAACAGCAATTAGTACAAAAAAAAACCTTCTGTAAAAATAGCATTAAATAAAAATAGCACAAATTTCAAATATTAATACGTGCAGGAGTGGTAATATCGCTCCATTTCTTTCTTTCGCACGCATCGTAATGCTCGCTGATGTGACAAGCAAGTATTTAGTCTCTTTTCTGTTTATTGATACTCAGCCCCTAGTACCAAATTTCAATGGCTTATAACTTCTAGATGTTTGATCAGAAATTAATGATTTCTTCTGTTTTAGAATTTTATGACGTACATATCTTATAATAGTTATTTAAAAAAAAAATAGTCAAATACCCTATTTTTCGCCAATATTCAAACGGCCCACATTCCAATTCTAAGAACCCGTTGAAACTCTCATCTAAACTTTCAAACGCAAAACTTTACGGTTCACAGGCCAAGATCCACTAGACCAATAAAGCGAACACTTATTCAACCTTTTTTTTATTTCATATTACAGGAGTTAGTACCTGAATTCTACGACACAGAGGCTAAAGGCGACTTCCTAATAAATAAATACGATATAGACTTCGGTTACCGGTACGACGGTTCGAAGGTGGATAACGTGGCCCTCCCGCCTTGGGCATCTTCGCCTGAAGATTTCGTCAACAAGCTCAGGGAGGCGTTGGAATCAGAATACGTATCAAGACATTTGCATTTATGGATCGATCTCATATTTGGTTATAAGCAAAGAGGCGAGGAGGCTGTTAAAGCAAATAATGGTATGTAGTTTGTACAGTCACCTATAAAATTGTTGATCGAATTCAAAATGTCTATTTCGACAAGCGCGGCATTGGATGTCCACCGACGTCTACAAGGTGGCCAGACGACATTATAAATGACGCTTTTCAAAGAGTTTTTTTTGAATTTTTTTAAGATAGACCCATGTTCAACTGTAGACATCCTATTGGTGATAGTGATGGTAATAATGAATTATCTACATACGTGTTAACTTGAATAGACCTTTTTTTACCTATCATATAGTAAGCCTGTTGGTAGCAATGTAAAAAAACTATACATTAAGTAATTATATTTGTGCTATGTTGGCAACACTGCTGTCATGATGGTTCTAGTGTGCGCTGTGCAGTGTAAAACATTCTCTCACGTTTATAATAAAAGTCTTTCGAAGTTAAAGCATTTGTTGTGCTTTTATTTCATCAAAGCCCATTTCAATTAAATTTAGTAAAGAAAAAAAAATGTTTTGTACATAAAATTATATTGAATATTAAAAATTTTGAATTTAGTCAGCAACTTTTATACTTGACTGTACTTGTATTTTCACTCTGTAAAGGCTGGGGTTTTGTTTCAATTAAAATGGCGTCGCATTTTGAAAGCGTTTAAATAACCGTTAAATTATTATAATTTCTGGTTCTTGATTGTTTAAATGCAGATAAGTATTTCCCAAAATAAATGTACATAACGAAATAGTTTTTACGAAATATTGTTACGACTTTTGGTTTTCTCATCTGCTTTTTTTTTATTTGTCTTAATACATTAATTTCATATTATGGTATTTGATAGAACGTAAATGTATGAAGCCAAAGAAAAAAAGGACAGAGACGGTAAATTTCGTAATAATATTTCATAAAGATTATTTCGTTACGTGCATTTATTTTGAGAAATACTCAGGTTTGCTTCAAGAGTGTTATGCAATATTTTTATTTATTCACTTTATTTAATATTGATTGAGATTTTAAATATCTTTGACGTCAACTTTATTAGGGATTCTAGCATAAGCATTCATACGCAATGATTGCATCATTTATTGTAAAGGAAAACATGGAAATAAAATCTAGCAAATAAATCGTATCGCTATGGCTTGCCAAAAGAAAATACCTGTACTACTTAACATAAAACAAATATCATACTCCGACGAATTTTTTTTCAGTTTTCCACCACGTGTGCTACGAAGGTGCAGTCAACCTCGAGTGCATTTACGACATGAACGACCGGCACGCTTTGGAAGTACAAATTATGGAGTTCGGCCAAGTGCCGAAGCAACTGTTCACCAAACCGCACGTGAAAAAAATCTCGCATCGTGTCGCAAGGCCATTATCACAAGATACCAACGGATGGACCTACAGTATGGAGAATGTAGATGTGATACGGCTTCATAAGGAAGCTGTTACGTGTGTTGTACGTCAAGGGGATAGAATAGTGTCGGTGGGACGCGACGGGACTCTAAAAGTGTATGATACAGTGCAAAGGAAGCAGATTAGGAGTGTTGTGTTATCGTCTACCCCTTTGAGTTCGTGCGTGATGATAGATGATAACACTGTCGCTGTAGGATCGTGGGATAATGAAATGTAAGTTTGTAATAATAAGGATCAGCTTAGAATTTATTTATTTTTTTGGCAAATTGTTGATGTTTTAATTCAGAATGTGTAATTCAGAATTTGATTTTGGCTTTTATTATAAAAGGAATTAGTTTACTCGGTGAAGCCTCTCTTAAGAGCGTTTACGTGCCGCGCGTGAAGTCAACTATAGGTAATTCTTCGCAAAATTCACTCACACAGAGCCGTTGCGTAGCTGTGTGCGTAGAGTTAGCGCGTCGGCTATCTTTATAGTCAGACCAACCAATTTTGATCTTTTCGCTTTAATTATCTAATTGGAATGTAACTTATGATTTATGAATTTGTGATAAATGAAGAATTCTATTATTAAATATATAAGAATTCATCATGAAATAGTTTATATGTATCATTTTGTAATTATAAAAAAAAATAAACATTTTTAACAAATTTTAACGGCAATTTTACAAATTGTTATTTTCACTTTTTAAAGCATTTGCATTTAGAAAGTACCCTTTAGTAAAGTGGAGCTCATCATGAAGCCGAAAGATAGGCACCAGAACTCCGTAATCAGACAATAAATCAGGAAAATTACTATGCTACGATGTTTATAATGGACCACATAATTACTCCATAGATCTGCAGTTTTTAATATTTAGCGTATTGAAAGTTTAAATTAAGTCATTAGAAATTACATATTGGAATTTATATTTTGAGTCAGAAGGTGTATGTAATGAGATGTCATTTTTAGGTGTATAACTAAAAAGTGAGAAATAAAAAGACTCCCTTTTTCGGAAGTTGGTTATATTTTTGGATAGTTTTTTTAATAGGTATTGCTTCTCAGTGACATCAATCATCAATCGATCGATTGTACATCCATGTATAACAATTTACCAGTTTTATATCCATAGTTTTGCATAATATTTGCGACACA
The DNA here is from genome assembly GCF_014839805.1 of Manduca sexta. Taxonomy (NCBI): domain Eukaryota; kingdom Metazoa; phylum Arthropoda; class Insecta; order Lepidoptera; family Sphingidae; genus Manduca; species Manduca sexta. The sequence continues at coordinate 4,982,211 of NC_051137.1, read as the reverse complement.
CGACGAAGCAAAATACTTGGTTCTGTACTTTTTTTTGACCAACAGCAGTCAGCTTTGACTGTAAGTATGGGAATACTGTTCTTTTTTACATCGCCACAGGCAACATCTTTATCAGTTTCTTCCCTAGTGGCCTCTTGCATCCTGTCCTCTGCAGCTAATTTCAATAATTTAGCTAACTCGTCGTAACATTTCATGTAAACATTTTGCGTTAATATTGGTAAATCTATGGAAGCTAACTGTTCGTTTAAATTTGATCTACCAACTTTAGTCATCATAGCTCCATTCACAGTTCCACGATATACGTCCATACTATCAGTATATCTCTTAGCGCTTAAATAGCTTAAATTCCATGTTGCACATATTACACTTCATTAAAAATGTTGACTGCAAGCAAACATTCTCTTTCAATAGTTGTAAATGTTCGATACTACAACCTGTTTATTTGTTGTGGTTATTGAGTGTTTTAATTTGATCCAAAAAATATTGAAAATCTATAGTTTTGCGGCTTTTAATAACCTTATTTATTTTGAGTGTAATATCAGGCACGATTACCTAAAAATTAAAAAAAATATATAGAATATACTATTATTGTTATCGAAGTTTACGCAAACACTACATACTTAAGTAAAACTGCATATGGATCTAGACGCGTTTAATTTATACAAGTATAATGACGCCGAAACCTGCACAGGGTTAAACGTCAGGATAAAATTATATGTAAAATTGATGTGAGCGTGTAAACCTAAACTAGCCCAAATAGTTAAGAAGATAGGTATACTAACTACTACTAGTAGTTTTATTCACTAGCTACATAAATTACCAAATCCCTTATTTCTAAGGTTCAAAGAGGAGAAAGATACAGGATTCCGTCTCTCGTCACTTGAATTTTCTTAACAGTGCGCATCAGTGAACACAAAAACCTTGTTATTTGAAAGTAAGCGTAAATATGCATTATGCAAAAAAATCAGCCAAGTGCGAGTGGGACTCGCGCTCTGGGTATTTGGCGAGTTGTAAACGTTTTGACAACGGGACAGCAAAGTGATTCTATAAGGCTAAGAACTCACGAAGCGAGTTTTTTACTCGCGCCCGCCGTGGTTGAGAAACGGCTGTTTTATTTCCAAACTCATGACGACCGGAGATCTGTGCGATTTGTAACCACCGCGGTTCCGATTATGTCCTGCAAACTTGGCGAGCGATTATCGCAAGGCGGGCGGTTACAAAATGGACAGTTAACGGTCAGTTGAGTTCCAGAACGCCATGGACACATATCAGAAACGATCACGATGGAGGAAAATGGCGTCAGATTTCTGTAACCACCCCTCCCCTACCGACTACTGCAGTCGCCCACCTACTAACCACAGAGCGCGCTGGTGCTACCGTGGCCCGCACGATTCTACTAGTTGGCCGCCAATATAGCGAGTACCGCATACAACCGCGCACGCCGCGGGCGTAAAACGAGTTTTGAAATGTGCGTTTAGTCCATTGAAATGTTACAATTTAATGACCGAATATTGCATTTCTTGGAGGACGCAATTTTATTTTTGGGCCATGTGTGGGGGTCAATAGAAGCTTAACCTCAAGTTTGTGGGTTCCTTGTCCCCCGGCCGCCATCTTGGAAAAAGGGGTGAAAACACTTTTTTCGCGATATCTCGGAAACTATACGTCTTACAAAAATTTTGTAAAGCCATAATTTGTAGCAAATTGTTTTGCCTGCAAATATGTTTTTTTTCTCCTTTATCCCCCAAATGGTAACTCATACCTTTTCTACCTGCATAACATTCGAGGAGTTAAATTTGGTAAGTTCTATGGCAAAGAATAGAGTTAGGAATAAATAAGTAAAGTTGTACGAATTTAACAAAAAAATTGTAATAATATATTTACAATAAAAAAAATCAAAAATAAGTTAAACATTTTGTTTCGACCAGATTCTCATGAGCATTGGCGAACCCGGTAAACTTTAGAGCGCTGTAACAGCGTTTTAAATGAATGAAATAAAAAAAAATTATAGGGAACAATTTTTTCTCAAAAGATCATTTACAAGTTAGTTTGAGGTAATTTTTTTGTAAAATGTAAAAAAAAAGTTATAGAGCAAAAAAGAAAACTTTTATAAACATTTTCTCACATTTTTGCTTATAACTTCTTTAATTTTTAATTTTAGGGCAAAAAGTTATATAAACATATTTGTAGGCAAAACAATTTGCTACAAATTATGTCTTTACAAAATTTATGTAAGACGCATAGTTTTCGAGATATCGCGAAAAGTGTTTTCACCCCTTTTTCCATGATGGCGGCCAGGGGACAAGGGGGGCGACCTCACAAACTTGAGATTAAGCTTCTATTGACCCCCCACACATGTTCTAAAAATAAAATTGGGTCCTCTAAAAATACAAAGCTCATGTAACATTTCAATGGGCTAATTGTTTTTAGCTTAAGGTTCCATTTTTTCCTTCGAGTAACTATGCTCAAGTGTTTAATGAGTAAAAAGCAACAACCATAACTACAGACGCATGTTATAACATTAGTACATCAATCTTTTAGCTTTTGCTTTAGCCGAAGTTTCAGCGTTGTTACGTTTCCTTTTCTTGCCTAGAAATAGCTTTACTTCCCATTGTGTCTGAAACATAATAATATAATAATAATTTATAGTAACTACTAAAATTATTGTCAATCATTAAAGAAAAAAAAAATTTACTTACTAAAGTACTAAGATGTGGCAATCACTGTATACACGTGACTATTTTTCTACGCACAGCAAAGTCCAACTGGAGTCTCGCCGGAGCGACGAGCGATACGTCCTCTCTCTAGAAAGCCTCAAGGCGGACTAATTTGAAACGATTTGCGCGTTGCGTTTTATAGTGGTATTTAAAATATTTATAGAAAAATAACAGAACTAATTTTGTAGAATTTTTAAATTGTATGTTTTTAAGGAGATGTTCTTCTATTATAGTAATTCAATATTATATTCAATTAAGTAAGATATAGTGATAAAAATAATCATTTAAATGACCAACATTTCTGAAATTTTCGAATTCTTTGAATTTTTATTTCTCATGAATTAAACATAAAAAGATATTTTTTCTCTACAAACTTTTTTCTTCAGGATCTTTTTAGTTAGATAAAAATAACATATTGTTATGTTCCTTAGTGGTTTAAGATATTTTGAGCTTCGAAATAGACGTTCGAAGCGCAAATTTGAAAACCTCTGTTCAGTAATCATTAAACAATTTACAAATACTCAATAAATCTAAAAAATTTTCTCTACTAACTTTTTAGACAACAAAATTTTCTATAATAATTACTAATTCATATGTTTTTAAAATAATGTTTTGATGGATATTATCTCCTTCGAAAAGTGCTGTTTTTGAGACATACGGCGCGCGGATGCGTAAACGCTCTTAAGTGACGCTCTTACTACATGTGCCAACTGATTTTTTGTTATAGATTTTCCCATCAGATATTTTAAGTTTTCAAGTTTACCTTTATGAGTGATGTGGATCAGTTTCTACTGATTTGTGTATTTTTTTTATTTATATCTTAATTATTAAGGGTTTAATTTAGATACAGATATTGTCGCTGCGAAATATTTTCTAAATAGGTGAATTATTTATAGTCCTATGTTACTATAAACAGTATTTGATTTGGTAAATTATTTTCATATTACAGATATTTATACGATATGGAATATGGTAGAGTTGTAATGAATTTTCGAGCGCACGACGATTCCGTTAGCTGCTTGTTGTGGTTACAAAAAGGTATGAATTTAGTTTTTTTTAAACATTCAAAGTATGTGGCTTCAACCATAGCTCAGTATTTACAAACCTTATGGCTATCAATTTAAGACACAAAATACCACATTCAATAATTAACATGCTATTTTTGTACCATATTGTATAGCCTAATTTTACATAATTACGATATGCCAATGTATCTGGCGAAATGTAGTCATGATATACCCTGGTCTGCCTGGTCCTGAAAAAAGAAAAAAGCGTAATGATATGTTAAATATTACATTCTAGAACAGTTGTTGTTCTCGGGCGGATCGGACGGCGTGGTCCGCGCTTGGGGCGAGGTCGGGAGGACCGGACGAGTCCTGCGCGGACTCGAGGCAGAGTTTGATCATGACGGCAAAATCACATGCATCGCGTACAGGTTAATAATTCGCTTTAATTGTTTTTAATTATTATTACATAAAACTAAGTCTACATTTTTATTTAATAAATCTCATTAATTGACATATCAAAGTTGGAAATTAAATTGTGTAGAGATGGACTGAATTAAGAAGCTGTAGAAAATTCTTTCATTGATTTATTTAACTTTGTGTTGCGGGTAAAAATGTGATTTTTACAAGCCTGATTATTATACCGCGGTAGATAATTGACCCTTGCTCTTAAAACTTTAATATGTGCCTTTTATGACTAATTTCAAAACTTACCTATTCGACGGTGTTTTATTTTTCTTTCCATAGACGCCGTCGGCACGAGCTGGATATCATAACAGGCACTAGTGACGGGGAAGTGTTTATATGGAACTATACAACTAAGGAACTAGTGAATAAGCTGTCCATCTATCCGTCCGGGGTTACAGGAGTGTGTTTCGTACTATCTGCAGAGAGAATTGTGACGTCCAGTGAGGAGGGAGATATAACCGTAACTGATCTCAGTGTGATGCATTCGGTAAGTATATATAGATAAACCACTGAGATATGCGTTGCTTGTAGTTTTGCCATGTATGAATAGTATGGTA
>NC_051137.1:3359838-3377230 GCF_014839805.1 Manduca sexta | reverse complement strand
ATTTGTCGATAACTTTTGGTTAGACATTTCTGCTGCTACTTAGACTACTAAGAAAATTCCTTCTAGTGTTAAAAAATGAGCATTTAACTAACCATGATTCTGAAGTAATGACCCAAACCTTTAAGGGCAGGTAATCGAATTTTTTACTTGATTCTAGCTCCAATCGGGGAAAAAATAGGCTTAGTTCTGACCTGAAATAAAGACTTATATTGTTCGGCTACGAAGTAATTCTTATTTTCTTACATCCGATCAATTGGACGATTGATTAAAAATATCGTTTATTTTGTTCCCATATGTCTTTTGATGTCTTTTGGATCTGTAAATCATCATCTACGGATACTGGTGGGAACCCATGAACCTGCATTAGACCGACAAATTTACTTATCTTTTTGGTTGTTCTTTAATAAGAAGTTGGAAAACCATATTGCTTGGAAATAAAATGAGACATTGAAAAAGTTTTAAACGAGTCCCAAGGAAGAGAACCAAAACTTGGAAAACATCAAATCAATTTCCTGGCAAAAGTGTTAACTTGTATCGCTCGTTCGAGCGGAATATTTGTGACGTGCCTGTCACGCCGCATTGCTCGCTAGTCAGCGTGATACGCTCACAGTGTTCGGTCATGCACGCCTTCATTTTACGTAAACACGATTTGCATTCAAAGCGTGCACGTGTGCTTGCGATGAAGTTTGAAAAACAAAACAAATCTGCCAGGTTGCGCCGCTCGCTCGTTCGCCATTATTGCTTTGTAGTTTCATACGTTAAAATTGAAGTCGCTGGCGCGTAAAATAAACATACATATAATATATATTTTTATTCTAAAAAGAAATTAATAACATCTCAGATAGGTATAAGGGCTAGAGACTCCTTATGATTATGATTGATTGATTATGATTATGATATGATATGATTTTTTTTCTTTTTTATCGCTTTGAATGACGAGACGTACTTGCAGTTCGCCTGATGGTAAGCGATACGATCGTCTATGAACAGAAGAAACACCATCCAATACCTAGAATTATAAACTATTGTTTGGCATTCCACTGCGTTCGCCATTCTGAGATATTAAGTATTATTATGTCCAGTAGTTACACTGGCTAATATATTTTAATTACGAAGAAAATCTCTATCTTCTACAATAGTGAATTGACACCAGTTATTTCGCATACTTCAAGGTATATTTATCCATCATTCCCTTTCGAAGGGGTCCCTAATAGCCACTATTTTTAGGAACCATTAACCTACAGTAGATGAAAACAGATTATATAATCTGATTATGTTATAATAGTCTTAACTCTCAAGTCTAGCTCATTGCGTATTCTTTCAGTGTTATAAAAATGGCATTGCCCCGGCAAAAATATGTCAATTTTAATATCAAACTGGCTGAGAATAATAACGTGTTTTATTTTCAGACATAATATTTTACAATAATTTGTGTTTTATGTCATTTTACAATATAGATACGTTAGTATACTATACTTATTTCATTATGATAGAAATTCTAGATCAGTGAATCCAATAAGCAGTAGCATATTGGCAATTAGAGCACTTTATACTTACATACCTACATGAAGCTCTTCATATTGCGTGGTGGTAGAATATGTTTTATTTCCCCCCGGATATACGATTCCAACAGGCCGGCATAATTATGACGATTATCGAGGGGTAATCATCTCTCGTTAGTCGTCATTCAATCGGCGAATATAAATAAAAAATCAAGCATGCTTCATTAACTAAGTATATTGACCGTTTGATACTAAATACTTAACTATCTGCCCATAAAAATCGCAATTTAAAGAGTCATTATTAATACTCAGCATTAAACAGGCGCAACATATTATTTATAAAAACATTTCTATTTTAATAAACCTATGCACAAATAAAAGTAAACTCAACAACCCACGACATTCGAGTTTATTTTAATTGCCCAAAATCTAGAAATGTTGAAGCACCTACCAACAGCGCCCGCATTCAATCCGCGTTAGATGGAGGACCATCGAAGCTGAGTGGTTGCTATGGCGACCGGGTAATCCAGTTATTTAGTTAGTCGGTCGAGTTTGTGCAGAATTTCACGCGTATAGCTCTCAGTAATTAGTTTGCCGCCTTTAAATATTTGCTGTTATTGTTGTTTGGCAGTCAACTAGGGTTAAGTATTTCTTTATACAATCACTGAAAAGTAAACCCACTGTCACTGATTGTAAGTGGAGTTCCAATAGAATGTAAACTGACGAGAGATGATTATCCCTCGGCAGTCGACACAATTATGCCGGCCTGTTGGAACTGGATATACACAGGCTGATTCCAGAACGCGACACACTTACCTGGGCTACTATAGCGGGTTTTAATACATTGTGTGCGGTGGTCGCTATCCGGGTGAATATAAAATATATCCTACCACCAGGTACTTTTGTAACAATGTCGAATATGTTACGTACATTAGATAACAACAGCCGAAATCACTGGCAAAGGTTTTAAATCATGAATTTTATTATAGGTATATATTAAGAATCAGTATTACATTTTATTGTCGAGTGAACTCCATTTTATATATAGATCTATTTCTACGAACTTGATAATTGTTTTCCCTCTGTAAGCTTTCAACGCCTATCATCGGGGCTCGACCCGTTTTTCTCAGACAGGGATGTAATTAGAACAGATAAAATTAAATACTATGCTATTGGCATGGGTCTCCTGTAGTACTGAGAGTGTTGACGACTTATATACTTCCTGGTGTTTATATCAATCTAAAAAAAATTGGAGAACATTTTATTCTATGATATATTTAAACCTATTTGGGCCCTGTATTAAATTAACGATTTATTACCATTACAAAACAGTCGTAATATATTGTTAAATATTTTTATAAATTTTACTAATTAATAACTGTCTCCTTGATAATATGCTTTGTATACTAAGACTGACTGATAGGGAACGCAAATCTTAAACAGATTGCTATAGAGGCATAAAACACACAAAATCAAAAACATGAAAGAAAACTTGAAAAACTTTCGAAAATCCCTAAAGGAGGTTAAACCCAATTGGCTATTAATTAAAAATATAACCCGTATAACAATAAAGAAACTAGCCATAATTAAGGGGTAACCGGAACTGTCCGCCATCTCCCCTTATCGCCCACACGACTCGTATTCAATACGGCTCATGGCGGCCATTACGAGCGTCTTAGGAAGATAAAGCGGTCAATCGGCCTTGTGGCCCAGAGACGATCAATTTATGATTCCAACACGTTACCAAGGAAATTGTTGGAAAAGTTCGGCATTTTTGATTCCGTTTACTCTTTATACTGTCAACTTAGAGGAGTAAGAACGATGGGGTGAATAGGGATTATAATGAATATATTAATCTACAAAGCCAACAATAAGGGCATATTAAAATACATGTTGTATAAAGTACCAAATATACCATAATAATTATGATTATGTGGACAGTGGACATAAAATACAATGTAATAAATATACAGAATTATGTATGATAATAAGAAGCCTAGAAATGAAGTACTTACTAGATTAAATTCGTTGTTTATTCTACGACTAATTGCAACTTGCCATTAAAATATTGTTTACAAATAAGGTTACTTATTCGGATTTAATTCAAATTTAAGACTGAACTATAAAATTATTGTTTGTAATTTTTATTAGGTTACGATAAGACTGTCATATTAATATCCCTTAAATTAAATAAAGAATGTAACGTCAACAGCATTATTAGATTTTACCACGTTTAGATCATGCAGGGTTTCCAAAAGCATAATTCATAACACTCCATTTCTAGCTCACCTACGTAAAATTGGCTGTAATTTGTTGTTTTGCCCGAGGACAGTAGAGCTACATTCAGTAAGAGATAGAACAATCCCCTTAGGGCTTACGCCAATGCAATGTCAGTATGTATTTACATATATTACTCGTTCATGTTTAATTACAACATGAAAACCATAAAGCCTGTCTGTCTCATCTGTAAATGTGTTTGTAAGAGGCTTATGTTCAGCAAAGGATTTATGTAGAAACCTTTTAAACCAGTCATTGGTCCATTCAGTATTTCAGACTCTTGTGGTTTGAGGTAAGAAAATACACGATTATTATTTATAAGAAGAGGTAATGAAATACAATTCAAGTGGGTAACCGGATCATACTATGACCGTGCTATGAACGTATCAGGCACGGAAAGAAGGACAACATACCCATTAGAATGTATCAGCAGCCTATCATTTTAGTAACGATTTTAACGATCCTTGCATGGCATGCGACGTTATTGGTAGGCGATGGAACTGCCTAGTGGGCATAGTCATACTTTTTAATACAAAGAATATTTTTTGCTTGACACGTTCCTAACACGGTCATAGTATAAAACGGTGTGGAGGGCAGACTCCTAAAAGTACAAAGTAATAATCCAAAAAAGAAACGTTAAGACAAAACATCCACAAGTATCAGAATAGATGTATAATTCCAAAAAATATTTTTTTTTCCATTCTACAAATACAATATTAATAGTAAACATAAAAAATTACCTGACCCCACTCATACCTCGACGAGGCTTATCATAATTCTAATTGTTATCCTTAAGGTTACTTTGCAAAAAACGCAACGTTAGGGTCCGGAGTCGTTTTAAAAATTAATCTCGCAACGGACTCGGCCGGTTAACTGGATTTACGGTTGGTGATTGCGTTAACGAGGCGGAAACTTGCTGTTTGCTTTGCTTTTGCATGTTTATGATATGAAACTCTGATTGGGAAAGATAAAACATTTTGGTTAAATATTTACAACTTCGAGAAGACGGTTTTGACGGTCTTCTGATGCGTCGTAAAGATAGCAAAATAATTTTAAAGGCAATGCTATAGTTTTGGAAGTTGGCAAATGTAATACAAGACTTGCGGTAACTTGAAGTTTGTATTCCGATTTCAGGTACAAGGGTCATGACAATTGCAGTATCCATATTTTTTAGGACCATAACGGTAAAATCATGAAACGGTAAGATACCTACCGTTGAAATAAATTTCCCAGTAATTGCATTAGACATCTCCATCCACTTATATACCTATATATATATACATTATAAAGCATATTAAGAATCTTCTACCTATCGTTACATTTTCCTTTATTGCATAATTTTCCATATAATCACAGCATTCGTGCCTTTTAGTTTTCCATAAACACATCTCAGTGCATTTCATCTTTTTTATTTCAAAGGCGCATGGAAGTGGCTAGACATACCGGATACCGGATATTCACGGCATCCCGTGTTATCGGCACTATATAGAATCACTTCCGCTCGACCTTTCTTTTACCTTACCTTTTATTTCCGTTTCCTACAGCACCATATTTTAACATTATAAAGTACCAAGTCAAGACCAAGGAATTTTGAAATAGATATTATGAAATATACGCTGAAAATAATATTTAGGCACATCGATAACGTAGCCGAAAATTTGAGCTTATATTTTAGCGTTACTTCTCCACTGCTGGGCAGAAGACTACTTCCTATAAACTTTGTAACTATCCACCACAAAGGTCCAATGAGATTACAACCCTCAATTGCCTCGTCTCTCATTAATAATATCATAAACAACCACAGTACTCAGTTTAATTCCAAACTTATCCATTTCGGCACCAAAACCTAACACGCAAGATAAACTCAGCATTCACATCAAACATTCAACAGGTGCGCTCGTAAACTGCGAACCTAATTCGGAAGCGAATAACTTCTCCCGAGATCGGACCATTGTACATGGCCGATGTTAAGTCGGAAACTTTTGTTGGCAGTTGGCGCATTTTATCTAAAATGGGTGTGAAAGCGAGTGATAATTGGATTTGGTGAGTTATGTTTTTAACCAATTGATATGATTGTTTGTGATGTTTTATAGAATGGAATCATGAATTTGAAAGTCAGTTTTGCTAATGGTAGGCTATATCTGGATAGCGCCATCTGTACAGAAGATGTTAAAACCTGCCGTAGTGGCCCATGTAAATGTGTCGCGTGCTGGGAACAGCCTTTGTATAACCGGTTCCAACAGGTCTGCTGAGGGGTAATCAACTCTTGTCAGTCGAGATTCTATTGGACCCCATTCCAATTACCATCAGATCTAGTGCGGCCCTTTACCATATTCGTATAAATCACAGTCACAACAGCATCTAAAATTTGGATTAAAAAGCACCGAACTTTGAGATTGAAAGATGCGTGATACCTCATTACTTTAAAGGCAGCGTACTTGAGCTGTAAATCTTGATTGATTCTTAATCCTGATGTCAGATGAATCCAGTCTAGTGCTTGTTATACAGGGTCAATTAGACATTGCGTTACTAAATGAAACCACATACTCGTCTTCACTATTGCTGACATTGTACCAAAAATCCTCCTTTAATAATAAATATTTTCACCAAAAATCCTGGTTGTAGTTTTTTAATTTTTCGATTACTTGTAATTTAATGCGAATATAGCGTGCGTGAGTGTATTTCTGGGCGCGTAAAATTATAATTATTTTTTATTAATATTTGTTTTGTTCGAAACTTGCACTTTTTTGTTTTAGATCTCAAGCAACTTTTTGTAAAGTATTATTTTCAAGTAGATAAGTTTGTGATTTTATTTAGTAATCCAATGCCAAAATGACTGTATGAAAAATACAAAGAAAGATTTTGTGAACAAATCCTTTTAACGTTTAAACATTTACAAATATTTTGAAACAACCACCAGTAATTGTCGATCCTTCGAGGAAGTAATTCATAAAACTAAAACGTCGACACGTGTAACATTTCCCGGGATTAATTATCGGTGGAGCTTTTACCGTTTACGATCACACGCAACAGACGAAGTAACTAATATTAAAGGTAAAACGTTTAATCAATCCAGTGACTGCGAAGTTTAATAAACTTGTTGGGTCGGTTTTGTTCTGATATAAAAAAATATTTATGATGATAAATACCTATGAATATAAAGCAACATTAGAAACTGTTATTTTCTCCGCGGATTATAATGGCTTATGATATTAAATGCGGAATTCGATGTCGTATATGCTATCAATTTCATATAAATTCATCGATATACATGTACTACGCACTAGATTTGGCGTTCCGAACATTCACTGTATTCAATTGAATTGTACTGCAAACCATTCAAACTGACTTTAGTATGGTCAATATTGTCAGCTTGTGGTTGTGTACGGAGTGGCGCTCATGATATAAGCACTCGAGTCTAAGTGTAAACCTGGATTTGAATAAAAGTTTTAGTCAAATAAGTAAAATTATTTCTTGTTCAAGTGAATAAATAGGATATAACAGTGACGTTTTGGTTGCCATTTTAGTTCAGATTTTGAATGAACAGTTTATATGAACGTTCATGTCAATAGAATATACGTCAATGTATAAATTGCATTTATTACACAAAAAGTTTACCTCTATTTTGTCACGTATTTAGTACAATTTGACAACGTCTGCGCGGAGCCTTATGAACTCTGGTCTCTACATCCAGACATAGTATCGATTTTCCAACATTGTGTCGAAATACCTTCGCATCAGAATGTGTCCTACATAATTGGGTAGTGTGTTCTGGGCGCCTGGCATCAATTTGCTCCTCAATTCTCTCAGAATTTCACACCGTTGACTATTTCGCTCCAAATGTCTAGGAAAATGTGGAAAATAACATGTTTTGTTTTATCTTTCTCAATATCTTCGTCTAGAGGTTTGATTTCTATATTCTCAACATGACTAAAAAAGCCTGAAAAAAGTATTTTACTTGGATGCCTAAAGAGTTATGCTTCAGGTGTAATGTCTATTCCTTTTATACCACCTAAAGCTTAAGCTTGAACTCATTTGAATAAAGGTTGTGAGTTAGTCGTGACAGGTACTAAACAAACAACATGACAAACGATTGCAGCGATGGTCACGCAACAACTGAAATGGGAATATACAGAAATTGGCCGGAAATTGTTTAAATTATGTTTTATTTTAACTATCTTTGTCTTTTTTATAGTGCACGGCAAATTGAACCCTCTGTACCTGATGGTAAGCGGATTGGAATCCAGATAAAGTGTCTACTGAAGAGAGACTATTATGATTATCTCTCGGCCATAGACTTATTTATGCCGGCCTGTTTAAAACTGGACGAGTATAATTAATTTTATAATGGTTTACAAAATTAACATTTGCATTAGTTTAAGATCATTTAATTTGTGTACATATTTATTTACACATTTAGAGATCTTTAAGAAACTAAATCATGTGCTATTAGTTATTTTTAACTATACAAGTAAGGTCTCATGAACTTATTTCTTACTAATTTTATTTACCACTGAATGGATTTGACTTAAATATTCCATTGAAATAAAAACTAAAAACTATTTAAACGGATTTTATCGCGGTTTTTTATATTATTATTTTCTCCCGACGTTAAATATTCCACACAAATGTATCATGTCCTGGATTAACATATAGTTTATTTTTTATCCCGGTAATTTGCTCCAGCAGGAGAAATTTATATATATAACCAGATATATTAAATACATGTCGCTGGCGTCGTTTTGATAGCGTCAGTGATTAAAGGACTTTTGTGTTTGTAAAGGCTTTTATTGATTTTATAGCCTTTTTATTTAGGTCCCGCTATTATTACTCGACATTGGCAAAATCACCGATAAATAAACGGTGGCAGCTATAATATAAAAGAATAAGAAGGCTTTACTTGCGGGATGCCACGAGCAACACCTAGTCCAGAATAAAATAAAAAATAAACTTTATTTAGAACGGTTCCGTTACTCTGATCACTCCTTATATCTTCACCTATGATCTAAAATATTTTAACCAATTATCCGATATTGCGTCCAACTACAGTCATTCCAAGTAAAAGGTAAATTACCATACCATCTTAATGAAACCAATTTACCACTTTCCGTCACACAGCGAGTGGCACGCCTTGCGATGTTTCCCTGATAACATGGGGAGTGTCTGCTCTTTTATTACAACGTGTTACAAAATTACAAACAATATTTTTGTATTGCCAGATGGCGCCAGTCTTGTCTCAATGAAGGAATTGGTCGCAGCTGTGTATGTAACTAATTAGGTTTGTTTAAATGTTAACTGTGTATTGAACTTTTGAGGCCTGCTTTCTTTAAGGTTAGGAAGAGAAGCCATACAATTTCAATAATAATATCAGCCCTGTATTATATACTTGCCCACTGCTGAGTACGGGCCTCCTCTACTACTGAGAGGGATTAGGCCTTAGTCCACTACGCTGGCCTAGTGCGGATTGGTAGACTTCACACACCCTCGAAAATTCCTATAGAGAATTACTCAGATATGCAGGTTTCCTCACGATGTTTTCCTTCGCCTTTAAAGTAAGCGATAATTCACAGAGAATACACACATAATTTTTAAGAAAACTCAGAAGTGTGTGTCCTTAGGATTTGTTGGACATTCGTCTCAACAGTCCGTTCCACAACCAACTAGGCTATCGCCGCTTGTTATTGTAATATAACTAATTAGGTTTGTTTAATGTTAATTGTGTATTCTGAGGCCTGTTTTCTTTAAGGTTAGGAAGAGAAGTCATACAATTTCAATATCAATACATATTTCTGTCATTGTTAGTATATTATACAACTACCTTAATTCTATGTTTTTTTGTCTTATTGGTTATCGTTTATGTACATAAACATCACATCTTATTTTGTATCTAAGTTCTGTATTAATAAATTAGTCTCATTATTGAGTAGGATCTCGAATAGCCATTTTATGTATTGAATTATTTAATAAACAAAGCTTAAGTTGACATTTAGGAGCTTGCTCTTAGCTAAGTCGGTATTATTTAATAAATCATATTCAGCTGTAAATCCCGTCATATGCTGTTACTTAAGATATCATTTTAGATGTTGTTGATAACTATTCATTAATTTGACTTCAATTTGACAGCGTCTCAGCTGATATCGCATTTCAGACCCCAACTGAGTTGCATCTATTACTAAGGCCCTTAAAGTCCCAGATACGACAATCAATATTATTGTAGATAGTTTTTGATTTAAAGTATCGAACGTGTGTTACTCAGAACAGTATAAAATATTATCATGTGTCTATTCAATTCCAGACACTAGGGATAGATTCATATTCTATGTCGAGTGAAGGAAATAACTTCGACATAGATGTGTGAGCTCATCACGGGTCTTCCTACACAATCTTACCTTACTTATATAATTAATAAACTTGGTGCTACTTGCGACTTCGCTCGCGTCAAAACCTTTCTAGCTAAAAAAGTCCCTAAAACACACACAACGACGTCAGCACAATTTATTACATAAAATAACAATTTCAAAATTCTATTATTTCCCATGGGAGCAACTACGGGGCAAAAAATTACCCGCTTTGCGTGAGTTAATCCAGGACATGCTCTACCCGTGTACCAAATCCCAACCAAATCTATTTAGTTGTAACTCTGTTTACTTCTAACAAAGATACAAACACCAAGGATCATCATGTTCGCGATAAAATCTAAAAACTAGTTTTATTACGATGTTTATTCGCATCATCGCACATAAGGAATTAATTATAACAAGTAATTATTTTAATCTTAATGAAGTCGTAATGTCAATTCTGTAAATTGTATCTCTATTGCGCAATAAATCAATGCTGTTCGGTTCATACGAGGGCTCGTGCGGTCGCCTGACTTTATGTATTAAAACGACGCGAGTAACAAATGGCGTTCGTGTTACATTGATGATTAAGTAATAAGTTTTAATTAGAGAGTGGTTGTAAAGCGGCAAACTATAGTGCAGTATCGTTAAATTATTCTATATTAATTCATATCGCAATGCTTTATGTGAGGCATAAAAAGTTTGATGTTTTGCTATTGATGAAGCAAATACTACTGTTTAAACAATTGATCATAATTTCCAATTAGGGTGGTGGCTTTAAAAAAAAAAACATTTTGATACACGTGAATTTTATATTGCTGACAAGTACTTTTATAAATTGTATAAGTATATAACTTGAAATCTTAAAAATGGTAGACATACATAAGCTGGTTATTCCTCGAAGTAGTAGGAACATTAGTACGGAATACAGACAATTTACAGTTTCCATATAGCGGCGAGTGTTTTGCCAATTCAGTTCCAAACCTCCTGTACTAGAATATATTTTATATCCGCCCGGATAGCGAACTTCGTATATAAGCGGTTAAAACTCGCTATAGTCGCCCACGTATGTGTGTCGCGTATCGGATCAGCCTGTGTATATCCCACAGGCCGGCATAATTGTGTCGACTGCCGAAGGGTAATCATCTATCGTCAGCCGACATTCTATTGGAACCCGTCGTGTATTAAAAAAATCTAAATCTCAGAAATCACGCGATATTCTAAAAGTCGCAAATAAAAACATCGATTTTACATTAGGTAAAGATACCTGTCTCAATTTTTAAACACAGAAGATAAGTTACGTCCAATGTATGTTAGTATCTAATTCAATGTAACTAAGTTACAAATTGGGCTGGCGAACCGCTTCGTCAGGTTTAATTGTGGACTCTAAATTAATTATTTCTCGCTTGTAAGCGTCGTTGTTTGCGCATTAGTGTGCTGTGTTTGTTTCGTATGGGTTTTAATAAGAACTAAATGGTGTAATAGATGTTTTTAGAATAGAGTTGAAAAATAATTAAATAAATATTTTTTTACATTACCAATATAATTTAAAAAAAGAATGACAGTTCACAATAAAATAAAAAATCTGATGCACTTGAAATACAACCGTTTGAAATTCAAAATAAGAACATATTATGGGTTTAAGTAAGAACAAAATTATGTTAATTTATGTTTTTGAGAAAAGAGTATTAAAATAATGAAATAAGTATTATTTTACATTAGCAATATTATTTAAAAAATGAATGTCAGTTCACAATAAAATAAAAATTTCAGATGCAATTAAAATGTCCGTCATAAATTCAAAATAAGAACATTTAAAATATCTAAAATATTTGCACGAAAATAGCCAATGAATTATTTTGTGTGTTTTTTTCTGCCCCGGCAAACCTTCGAAACCGCTGAGTTGCTACTTATTATTCCGATAAAATGCACAGTTCCTGAAAATATTACGCAACAGAGCGTTTATTGTATTTGGTGACCTCTATAATATAGCTGGGTGGTAACGATTAGCACCCTCGTTTGAAATAAAGACAAATATTTGAGGGATTCGCAAATATTCTGCGGGTAAGGTTGGTGGGAATAAATCCAAAACTTTGTTCGTAACCTTCGAACTGTTGAGTCAAACAAAGGAATAAAACTTGACGAGTGTTGACTTTGTGAGGAACAAAAGGTATAATATTTTTAAAACCTCCGTTGCGCAGTGGTTGCTTGAGATTGTAAGGAGAGTCCGCAGGTTCGATTTAAGTTAAATCTTCGATTCGAATAAAATATTTTGGGATTAAATGGTCCTCATCATTTCTGATATAAATGTATCAATCTAATGTCCTACTAAGGGCTATGTGTGACTTAATGTATAATGTTTATACACGTAATGCTCACGCACTTCATTCTCAGAGACAGACGCATCCATTTAGTCTCCTTTCCGCTTATTTTTCATTATTTCATGATATTATATTCGACCTTATCGCTGTCGCTATATTGAATCGAAAAACGGGCGGTTTTGTTTCACGTAAGAGTTAAACCTATAATTTCAGCACATAGAGCACAAATACGCAGCAGCAATAAGCCGTATACATATTTTGTAAATTATTTATCCTTTCCTATCTTCTACAAATGCATTCCGCTTCTCTCCCATTCCCAGTGACCGTCTTGAGCCGAGGTTCGTAACCCGTTAGTGAGTTGCCCTCAGCATGGTCGCTTAATTTTCAAGAGTTGCGAGCGTCTAAAGCGCTCATCCAAAAGACCGGTGTGTGTATAATGCGGCCATTGACAGGCTAACAAACGTAGGATTATAAAAAAAAATGAATTCCCCAAAGAAAAAACAACGTTGACCCCAACCAACAGGCCGACATAATTGTACTATTAAGCCCGTGTTTACATCAAAATTTCAGCTAAAAAATATCCCTCAGCGACCCACTGTTTCACGCAAGAACATGACACATTACGGAGGCAAATCTAATATGTAGGAAACCACGTCACGTATGCGTACGTGATGGGACTGAGACAATACTCGTATGAGTACGTATGATTATGTTGTGCCTGCATGACAGATGAAATTAAAAAGTGACGTGTATCTAGATGGTCTCGGAATTTATGACAATAGAATTTTTCAAAATAAGATTTATTAATTATATATTTTTTTTAATATTGTAGGCAACAACACCTTGAATTACAAAGTATTGTTTGGAATTCCACTGCGCTCGCCATCCTGAGACATGAGATTTTAAGTCTTATTATGACTAGTAGTGACACTGGCTACAATGTCCTTCAAACTAGAATACAACAGTATCTACACACTGCTGCTTGGCGGTAGAAATAGACATCGCGTACATACCCAGGCGGACTTTCACGTATGAGAAACCTACCACCAGTAGAACTTGCCTTGCTAGTCTAATAGCAGCGTATTTATATACAGTATACCCTGATGTTTTGGATTTGATGCCCAGGTCAGGTACTAAAAATTGCTGTAAGATTATTTATAACAAAAATCCAGTACCTGAAAGCGGATTATACTAAATTAATCCAAAACTGTAGCGCCAAATTTCACACTAAAATCTATTGAGCGGTTTTTGTGTTTACATTTCAGAACCATTCCAAGATCTTCACAGGGTTACATTTATAATACAGTATAATGAGTTTAGCAAAATTACCAGTTAAGGCGATACCTCAAGGTCCATTTTCATACATTTTGTTTCGGCTTTAATCTGGGTAACTAAACAAGTATTGACAAGTAAAGAATTTAAATATGACGAAATTTTAAAGGCAGAAATATCCATGATTATTAATTATTTTTACATTTTTCTTTCAACTGCGAGAACTAATCACTAACTAGACGTGAATTTAAATTCTTTACTTGCCAATACTTGTTTAGTTACCCAGATTAAAGCCGAAACAAAATGTATGAAAATGGACCTTGAGGTATCGCCTTAAATAAAATTAGCATGAACAATGTGAGCCTAATGCCTTAAGCAATAACAGTTAATGTTATTTCTTATTATTTCCGTTGCAAATGCTACGGAAGGTTATAAATATTTCATATGGAAGAAAATCGCAGGAGTTACGAGTATATTAAATATTTTATAAAGATTTAAGCTTATACTATTATATTGGGAGTTATATATCACTGGGGATTTTTATGACGTATAAAAATGTTTAGGGTGCTGCGCAAACTCGCAATATCTATAAAAATTGGGCAATTTTGTACCTTGGGGTTATGTAATAATTATCAAATTTGTAACTAAACTAGGATTTGGCGACATTATCCCTAGTTTAACGATGAAATAAATATGAGGTACAATTGACCACAATATGCTTTATGACACAAAAAATATCATGAGGTACAATCACTCACAAAAGTAGTTGTAAAAATTCAAAACTTCAAAAAATTTCTACAGATCAACTTGAGTTATATTATTGTATAGTTATATTATTTTTTCTTCATCTAAAATCAATAAATTCCTTTGAAATTTATCTGCAAAAAAACAACTAGGTACTGTTCAGCACACAAGAGTTTAGAGGCGAATTTGTTTAGTTACTTTGATAGCTGACTGAAAATCTTATAATTCTTTATAGGAATATCGAAGGCATATGTACATAATATATATTCTGCTAGAATGGTAGACTTGGCCTAAATTTTCTCAGTAGTAAAGGAGGTCCGTCCTCACCAATGAGACAATATAAAGCTCATTAAATCGGCGCTCCCTATTTCGCTGCCGCTGGTAGTAGGATATGTGTATCCACCTGGATAGTGACCGACGCCCACAAAGTGTAAAACAAGCCATATTAGCCCACGTAAGATTGTCACGTTCCAGGCTTAGCCTGTGTTTATCTGGTTTCTAATAATAATAATAATAATAATATCAGCCCTGTATTATATACTGTCCTACTGTTGGGCACGGGCCTCTACTACTGAGAGGGATTAGGCCTTAGTCCACCACGCTGGCCTAGTGCGGATTGGTAGACCTCACACGCCCTCGAAAATTCCTATAGAAAATTTCTCGGGTATGCATGTTTCCTCACAATGTTTTCCTTCACCGATAAAGCAAGCTATAATTCACAAAGAATATACACATAATCTCTTAGAAAAGTCAGAGGTGTGTGCCCTTGGGTTTTGAACCTGCGGAACATTCGTCTTGGCAGTCCGTTCCACAACCAACTAGGCTATGGCCGGTTTTTTAATAGGCCGGTATAATTGTTGCAACTGGCGAGGGATAATCATCTCGTCTCGACCCAGATCCCATTCCGCCTACCATCATGTGCAGGGCGGTCACATTGACATGTCTATATAAAAATGAACCATAGAGTCCCAAAGTAAAGCGGGTTTATTTGCCAAAGTTCGCGTATTACATGCATTTGGCAGAGTTGAGCGTACTCATTCACATAAAGTCACGTCAGCTGACTTACAAGTGAAACTGGCACGGTTTCAAATAGCTGCTATAGTAATTGAAATCTAGAGTCCAAATAAAAAAGGTGCGTTTCCATCGATGCAAAGTGGAGCAAATTTTTAAACTTAAAGGAACAAGGCTATAAGAGTATAAGAATGTCCTACGATAGAAATTGTCTGAACTCCAGGAATTGACTCGAACAGAGCAGCGCCAATGGTGTTTATAGGCAGTATATGTCGATTGATGTAACATTATGCTGTAAAACCAATTCAATCGATCTCTTCCATTACGTTCCTCTGCTTTACATTGGCCCTTAAGCAATCAAAAAAATCATTTAAACTATAATCTGATTTTCGTTTACATTAAATACACACGTGAAAACAAACATTCCGAAAATTCACGGCTTAAAATCCTGTTTTCAACGTAGTTTTAATACATTATAGCAGTAAACGTCCCCCAGTGTACGGTTCTAATTAATTAAAGTGTTAGTACCAACCCGCTGTGGTTACGTCGAGTGGTACACGGCTTGCTCTCTGCCTAATTACTTCCTGAATATTCAAGGGTCCTTAACCTGTAACAGCTCAATCAAAGGTATTGGTGGAAACAAATAAAAATTAACCTTATTTCATGAACTACTAGTTTTGTTTTGTGCGCGTGTATTTCGGATTTAGTTTTCTCGTATAAAAAGCCTGCAAGTTTAACTTTGTTAAATATATAATAATATTCATATGTGGTTTATAATTTTACTCGTATACTTTTCATAACACTTCATTGTACAGATTTATATTAAGACAGCAAACAAGGTATTATATTCATTTAAATAAAGTATAATCGGCGGTCTTATCACTCCAGACAATCTCTTATATAAAAATATCTATTGTTCATCTAAGAGTAGCATATATGAGGTCCCAAGGTTGGTTTACAGTTCGAGCAACTCTGTGTGGGAGTTTGGATATAATTTGCCCAGCACTTGATCCCCCTTTATAACAAACTAGCGACCCGCCCCGGCTTTGCACGAGTGCAATGCTGATACTAAATACACTACAGAAAAACTGTGAACGTTGTATATAAAAGCATAGCGGCCCGCTCTGGCTTCGCACGGGTATAACATAACAAAATAACAGTATTTCTCCACTATTTAATGGATGTTATTATACATATAAACCTTCCTCTTGAATTACTATTAAAAAAAACCGCATCAAAATCCGTTGCGTAGTTTTAAAGATTTAAGCATACAAAGGGACATAGGGACAGAGAAAGCGACTTTGTTTTATACTATGTAGTGATAGCACAAATTTTCAATTTCAAAATTATTAGCAGAACATTTCACATTAACTCAACCGCAAGATAGAATATATGAAAACTCTATGACAGATGATACCGCTGTAGCCCTTTTTAATAAAAACAATATTAAAGCAATAAAACTGGATATTACTCACGTCATATGAAACGCTTATTTAGGTCAGCGTTTATGTTTATACGAAGACAACACAAAACAAATGGAAAACAGAAGTCGTATGATTGGAATGCAAATACTCGTTCACGGAATGGTATTTAGGAATACGTATCGATATGCAGATTTGTTTAATTAAATGCTAAAACAATTTGAATTGCGGTTGAAATGTCATTATTATTGAATTCCAACAGCGAGAATAATAGTTTTCTTTAAGGCTATACCTCAAGGTCCATTTTCATACATTTTGTTTCGGCTTTAATCTGGGTAACTAAACATATAATTTAATATGACGAAATTTTAAAGGCAGAAATATCCATGATTATTAATTATTTTTACATTTTTCTTTCAACTGCGAGAACTAATCACTAACTAGACGTGAATTTCAATTCTTTACTTGCCAATACTTGTTTAGTTACCCAGATTAAAGCCGAAACA